>NW_019384342.1:317138-369681 GCF_000671375.1 Centruroides sculpturatus
AAAAAATGAAAAAAAAAAAAAAAAAGGAAAGAACAAGAGAGCATCTGCTTGTTCTCATTTCGAATTTCGTTAGAAGCTTTCTTGTCGAAATAGAAATTTAACACACAACATCTTTAAAACTTAAAAAATATATATTAATAATAAAAATATTTAAGTCTTTATGAACTTTTAACAATTTTTATTATAATTAATTGAAATATAAAATGTTTAATAATGTATCTGAGGCTGCTTACTTTAAGAAAAAGTGTCATTGTTTTACCTTTTCTTTATACAGTATTTTTAAAAAATGAAAAATTTCTAATGCTTCGAATAGTTTATCTATTGTAGAATTTCCATTAGGCAATTTTATCCAAAGAAACCTTTGTCCATTGTTAAGTAAATATCGAATAAATTTTTAATCAAGAGCTGTTTAGATTTAAAATGAAGCAATTAATATTTGAGTATCAATATTATTAATTAAGCACAATCGTAAAATTGAACAATTAAACTCGATTTTTGTAAATAAACAATTTAAAAACTCTCTTAAATATTAAAAATTCTAAAATTTACTTTATGAAAGAAATAAAATAAAATAACTTTTACCATATTGATAATTAATAATTTTAATTTTTAGATGTCGAAAACGATTTTTAAATAAATATTTATTCTTGTAAGAATTCTTTGTTCTTATTCAAAAGTGAATTTTGCTTTCATTATTTTGTAAATTGATGCTAAGAATTGGAAAGTAAGATGACTGTCGTGAGAATGTAGAATTTAAAAGAAGTTTCCTTTAAAACAGTTGAGACTTCGTGAACAGAATTCTAAAATCAATAAATGGAAATGTTGAAACAAATTGGCTTTGTGTGAAAATATTTATTTTATACAAAACAAAAAAAAAAGAATCATCACAATGTTGATTAATTCCGAATCTTAACAGTCAAATAACTCATTACCAATGCTTAATTATATTTATAGTAAACAAAATCTGTTGTTTAATTAATATGATATGATCTTCCTGTATTGAATAAATAAATACATATACTTTTTTTTAAGTTAGATCAGTGTATTATTTCATTAAAAAGGCAGCGACTTAATTAAAAAATAAAATAAAATACATTCAAGATTCGGTAACGGCATTAAAAAGTGTAAAATCTTGCTGTAGACTGTGATGTTTTTAACAAATATAAATATGATTTGAAGATATTGCAATTTGACTTATGTTTTGTTCATTTTAACTCGTTTTTCTGAATTAATTTAGTTTATTGATTTTATATGAAAAATAAAACGCGCTTCTTTTCCTTTGACAGAACCATAAATATAATTTCTTTGCACATCACTGATTCCATCATGTGCTTCATTAATGCATGGTTTTTTTCCTGTTTTTACGATACAAATCGCCCCTTTTCGTGTTTAGGTAGTATTTTCTTTCTTTTCGTCTGTTCAAGCATAAAAAATGACTAATTTATTCAAATTTTTTTCTGTTTTAAATTCATACATTTTTGTTTTCTTACATTTTCATTTTTTTTCTTCTTGGACTAGTTATTAAACTATAAATACTTAAATATTTATATTAAAAAAAAAGGTGTTAAGCAAATAAGTTAGACTGTTATTATATTGCGGCTACTTAACATTTTAAGGGAGGCTCCATGATACTAAAATAATTCTAATAGGGATTTTCTAGTTATCCAATTAATCACCATTCTCTCAATTTTGTTTCTGAATGACTTGAAACACGAATTCTTAATTAACAAATTGTGTTCTAATAGCATTAGCTAGAAAACTGTTAATATCTTTGATGAAAGCTAACAAGGTAAGAATAATCTACCTTTTCTGGTTTTGATCTTATATTACATTTAAAATTTCCTAAGCTAATTACTTATATTATCTTTAATCATTTTAATTATTAATTTAAAATTTTAAAGATAACATTTGATTTTAATCCAATTATTTTTATTTTTTATTTTTTGTATAAAACTCATACAATATAACATTATAATAATTATTTTTATATAATGAATTTTTCATAGAAAACTTTTACATATCGGATTCTTCTTTAGAAATTAAATATTTCTAATTATAAATTTATTCAACATATTTTATACGTTTAAAAATATGAAAATATAATTAAGTTAAGGATAAAATATTTAGTCAATATTCTGTATAAACCATTCTTACGAAATTAATAAATTAGATAGAAATTAATGAAGACTTTCTTCAAAATTTTGCATATAAAGTTTATCAATTTAATTAATTATTAAGATAGCGTAATTAAAACTATATAAATATGAATTAAATTATATTATAATTGATCGTTATATTTAAATAAGCAATATAATTTATATTAAAATATAATACTTAAAATGTAGACTTTATTCTTTTTATGTCACTATTTCAATTTGTATAGTAACGAACTCGAAATATTGTATATATTATTATATATATTTACAGCTATTTTTATCATATGTGTTGTAGGAAAATATAATATACACATACGTATAATATAATTCTAGAAAAGTTTAATATTTCTATACAAATTATTTGTTTAAGGAAGGTTGTCTTTATAGAGACTTTTATATTATTAAATTCTCTATAATATGTAAAAGACACACATACATACCCCACACGGTGTGTTTGTGTGTAAATTTTGTATAGAAATATTGCTTTTTGGGCTGCAATTTGAAAAAATTCTTACTGCTGTCCGTCTGTCTGTCTGTCTGTCTGTCTTTCCTTAATCTCGAGAATGAAGTCAGACAGATGAAAGTATAGAGAGATATGGAAACCGTATGGGTGAAAAGCTCCGATTAACTGTATATAAACTTCCGTTATAGACCGAAAGACACTTATTTTAATCTAAAAATTTCCGCTATAAGAAGTTATATGATGACATGACTCTGTTCCTAACTAGAAAAATATGATGTACAGGGACAAAATACTACTAATTTGAGGTGGGGAGCATACATTATAAATTAAATTTTAAAAATATGATTAAAAATTGCAGTTCGACATTGTGACGATGTCACAATAAATAATTGTTCGTTTCTCGTTATTTAATATTACAAAATTCTCCAAATTTATCAAATATATTATAATTTGTAATAGTAATTTATATATAAACAACTAAAAAAGTTTAATAATATTTTATAAAATAATAAAGACAACAATAAGTTATAACCAAACAAGCAATTATTTTTTCTGACATCGTCACAATGCCGGGCTGCAATTTTTTATCTAATTTTTAATTTATTTAATTTAAAAGATATGCTCTCCACCTGAAATTAGTACTGTAATGGCTTGCCCCTGTACATCATTCTTTTCCTTTAACAATAGAGTCGTCTATTAACTGCTTTTAGGGGGAAAACTTTGAATTGAAACATGACTTCCGATTTGTGTCGGGTGTTTCCATATAGTTAATCAGGGTCTACTGCTCCTAAGGTATCCATATCTAGTCTCTTCTTTTGTATTCTGCTCCTTTCTCGAGATTAAGGAAAGACAGACGGACAGACGACAGTGGAAATTTATAGGTTTACAATTTTTTCAAATTGCAAATATATTTCAAATTGGTAGTATCTTATCACAAAACGATGAGAATTTTGCTAAATTTAAATTATAATAAATTTTATAACTTTTCAATAGTTCTTTCAGGCCATTTAAAACTAACTTTTATTTTAATAATTTTCATAACATTAAAACTTCTTAATTAATTTAATGTTTTAATTTGAAGTTTTCAAAGTCTTTAAAATTTAATGGAATTTAGAAGTTTGTTAAATAGTTTTATTGAGAATATTTCTATTCTAATATTGAGATATTGATCTCTTAACCTTCTCATTATAATAATTATGAGATCTCATTCTAATGGAAAGTTGATCGATATTTTCTATAGGAAGTTTCGATTTATTTCATCGTAAATCTTCATTAAAATCCATATTATTTATTAACGTAAATCCTCTTAAATCTTCCAAATTTTCTTATTTTTCTTTTACTTTAGTTATTAAATTTATAACTAGGAAAACTTTCGATGTTAAAGTTATAACATTTCTATTTATATATTACTTTTAATAGTATGCTAAACAACATTTTAAAATTGTTTATATCTTAGCCTTTCCTCAGGAAATATATTTTAATACGAAGAATTTCTCAGTAAAAAATAATCGAATTTTTACCTTGGGCATGTTGGATAAAGAGTAATGCCCAGTTGATGATAAATCAAGTCTCAAGCAAGATTAAGCTGTAGCCTGGAGGTATTTAGGTTTCCTCTGGAGAAACACTACCAGTTAATAATACTAGACGGTAGATGTATAAAAGTATATTTTATATTATAACTCGTTTTTACGGTCTTTGGTTCCTTTAGTTATGAAGCAAGTTATAAAATCTTGCATTCAAAAATACAGCAACCAAACGAATAATACTAAAGACAATATATTTTTTAAAAAGTTTTCTTTTTATAAAAGGAGAAGTTTTCCTTATGAATGTTATAAAAAGTGCAATTTTTAGTTCAATACAAGGTTTGTAAATATCAAACAAAATCTTTTAAGATTACGAATATTAGAACATAAAAAACAATTTAACATCTTAAATATGAAAATGTAAAAATATTCAAAGGAAAAGTTATATTTGAGTTTTTAAAATACCGTTCTGTATAAAAAAAAGCATTGTAGTCTCTGTATAGGATAAAAATCAAAGAAAAGAGATACATTTTGTATTTGAAAGCAGTTTGACTTCCGCACGCGAAAGCGTGAAATTTCTACATTCGAAAGATTTATCATAGCGATTGTTCGAAAAAATTAGAGCATTAAGTTAATGTAAAATCTCTATTTAACATTTAAAATGAAATTAATTTATTACACTCATTTCCTCGTCTATAATTTTCCAAGTATTTTGCTACGCTCACAGTTAATATTTTCTGCTTCTATCCTTTAACATTCTTTAAAATAAATATTAAAATCAGACTGAAAGTAAGATAAATAAAACTGTGTTTGATTCTTCAGTTTTACTTAGAACAAAAATTTATTGTGAAATAAAATTCACTAGCGCTTCATATTTAAAATAAACAAATTTCACAGATTTTAAAAATATTAGAAATTTCCTAAATTGGAAAAACGAAATTTCAACAAGCTGTTAAAATATTTACACTGTAGTGTTTTCATAAGTGCAACTGCTCACCTTTAAATTTTATATAAATATTTATTTATCACTATATTTGTTATTAATTTATTTGCAATAGATATAGTTAATGGAAATAAAGATTTTCATAAATCAAATTTAGAAATTATAATCAATCAGAAATCGTAAACATGTTATTTTCGTATAGGAAATGTGGTGTAAACAGCCTTGACTGTCATTTGGTTTTGCTCTCACGAATACTGACAACGTCTTTGCTTCCATAGTCTGTTTATAGTAGTAGAAAAGTCAACAGCTCCTGGGTGTGACATTATAAATCAACAGGACGATTATATTAATTCAAAGATTAGAATCGGCAGCATTTTCCGCAAATTGCTCTGTCAAATAAAATAATTTGATCTGCTTCGACTTTTAAGCGTAATTTTAAATTTGATAAAATAATTTTGGCAATTTTATTTTAAACTTAAAATAATTTCAAGGCTTATATTAAAGAGGATGTTTATTTTTCTAGCTTAAAAAGTATTAATAAGCTCCAAAAGTTTCAAATATTTGGATCTACTGTATACATTTTTTTTTAATTTAGATTTCAAGTATTTCTAAATTTTGTAATTCCTTTCTATCTGTAGAAAAATTTTAAGAGGATTAGTGGCAGATGCATATATATATATACATTAATAATCCTCTTACACGGATCACATGAGTATTTTTCTAACGCTAAATACAATAGGTTGGTTGATAAGCAAGCGAATTTTACGTCAGAATTTTATTACATTTTGAATTTTTAATTATTTATTTTTAAATCGCACTTTTTCACTTTAATATAAAATTCATTTTATTATAAATTATTAATAAAGAAACTTTTTCTAGACACAATTTACTGTATCACATGTGACTGCATCAACTCTTGAAATCGATCAATGATAACAGATATAGTAAACTCTCGTCTTTATTAGATAAAATATACTTTAATTGAATTTAAAATGTTTAAATTAACAAGATTAAAAGAAAAATATGTTTTTATTCATTATTTTTACTCCAGATTGACCTAATTTGTTAACCATTTAAATGTTTTTTTCTGCTATATTAATTTTATTTTACTTATTATCTATTTACATTGAAGAAATTAATCTTCGAGAAAGAAAATTCGGCGTTAAGTAGACCCTATTATTCAAAAAGGATTTTGTGATGTGGAAACGTCTTATCGATAAAACTTCCGTTTTAAGGAAAATCGATTTGAAAATGTTTCACATTTTTTTAATTTAAATAACTCTAGAAATTAATGGCACAAACTAACTTTAAGCTATCATTTATTGTAGAATTAATTTAAATGTATATTATTAATTTGAATGATTTTTCGAATTACAATTTCAATTAATTAAAATAAATTCTCATTTATTTTAACTCAATGACTATATAAATGATTGAATTTTATTATTTAAAAAGCGCATTAATTCAAAAATATATTTAACAAATATTTAATTTTAGCAGCTAATAAAAATATTACAGTATAAATAATATTACTTTTTCGTATATTAGACTTGTTATTTAGATTGAAAAATAAAATTTAAAGTTTATTTTTTAATAAAAATCTAAAAACTTCTTTTATTTGAAACGTTATGCTATGTTGGATTGAGTTTTGATCTCTCGTCTCTAGCAACTTCAAGTAATATTTTTTCTGTTTGTCGATATTTTTTTCTTGATTATTGTTCTATCTACATTATTTTTTGTTTCCTGTAACATAACATAACTATGATCAAAACATATAAATAACTATGGAAAACTACGAAATTTTTTGTATGAAACATAACACTGTTTAGCATATCATGAATAAATTAAGAAGAATTTGCATAATATTTATTAGCAAATATCATAATAATTATTAAAAATTAAACAAATAATTTAAACAGTAAACTGGCAAAAATTTGCTTAAATAACGTCGTTATCCTTTGTTGAAAGATTATTACATAAATTATTTGTGTTCTGAAGAATGGTAAATTTTTCTCGCTTTTTGAAATAAGTGCAGAAATCTGTACTGAAATATTTTATAAATTTAACATAATAATTATAAAATTTATATAGACAAACATAAATCTAATTAAACATAGTTAAATACGCGTTATTATTAGCTATTACTTTACACTTTTCTTTAATTTAGCCATTGAAGCATCGATGTAAGTTTGCGATTAAAATTTATATACGATAAATTTAGTACTATAATTATTAAAAGAAAATTTATGTGATTAATTTGATAAATGAATATATAAGTCGAGAAATATAATTATAATAGAAAATTTGGTGTAAGTATTACGTGAAAACGCATCAAACCATGTAACGAGTTTAGTTATGAGAAGGGAATGCATAATTAGAAAACGTTGCCAAGATTTCTGGTGGAATTTTCCGTTATTAAATTAATTCTGCTAACAGCGTATTTAAGAATTTGTTTAATTTACTTATTTCAAACTTTGATTAAGTTATTATTATTATATTTTTAATTATTACTCAAAATTTGCTTATCTAATTTCGATGTTTTTCGCATGCATTTGTAGTAGTTTCCACTAAAATTTAGGTTATAGATTTATGTAAACTTTAAAAAATATGAGAGAAAATATTTTGACAGGAAGAATATAACTTGTCATTACTTCTAAGGTTATGTATTATCGGGGCATTTTCTCTTTCCAAGTGATAATCCCAGAGTCTCTGAATGATTAGAGATAACATTCTGAAACTATTCTCACCTAGTTACCTACTCGGAGACATCATCTTTTATATTCTTAGATGATTCGTCATATCGGATCTATGAATAAGGCTAACATTAAGCCTAATATCCGACAGATTGATAAATGATGCTTCTTTTCTTTTAGTGACAAGGAAGAAAGTTTGAAGCATTATTGTATGACAACTTATAATAACTTATATTAATATTCTATAAAGCAGAAAATATTTAATCTGTATAATAAAATATAAATATCTAATGAATAATAATATGATATTTATTAGATTAATTATTTAACTGAAATTTCTTTAAAATTCGGTATTTTTAACTTTATTTTCTTTTCAATATTGTCACGGGCAATATTACATAAAATGCTTTTTTTTATGTATGAGTGTTGTAATTTTATGCAAATTACAGTACCTGTAAGATTTCATTATGTTTTTATTTATTGAATTTACTTAAATTTTTTTTATTTTTGATTACCATTTTCTTCGATTTAATCAATTCTTCTTTCAATTCACTTATGGTTGCTTTGTAATGATTTTAGAGTTATCTAATTTATCAAAAAATTAAATTTTTCTTTTACTATATCGAATCAATACCTAATTTTATGAAAGTCCAACGAATTATTTTAAAAATTTATCATGACATATTCCCTTATGCTTACTTGTCATAATCGATGTCTTCCAAATTCTTAAAATGAAAACTATTATAAATAATTAAAATTAATTTAAAGCGATTTCATAATTTGTTCTCAATTAATTCGATTATTCTAATTACTCGACAAATTTATTGAATAAATTTGAATATATGTGATGAAGCAATGCAACACAAGAGCGATCTACCGAGAGAGATGTGCCTCCCAGGAGAACTTTAGGAAATTGGACGCCTTTTGGTGTTAGACACGTGAGGAAAACCTGAACACACCGTGCGGCCAGTCTGTTGGTCAGGCGTGAACTAGGAACCAACTAACAGTGTTTAGTAGTTTTATCCACTCGGACAGTTCTGGACTATTTCATTAATAAAATATAAATTATAAATAATTTCTCCAATTTTAGAAAATAACATTTTGTGTTATATGTTGTATAAAATATACCAATGGGTTATATAAACTTATTCTCGTAAATATTTTTGAATTGGATGCATTATACTTCAAATTAAAGAAAATCTATTTTTATTATATTTTAAAAATTATCATCTTAGTTTGAAAATTTCTCAAAATCGACTTTCAACAAATCATGGATAAATGTTTATCGTGAGGAATTTAAAGCATTAGTTTTACCAAAATAAATCTAAAGTTATTGGCATTATCGAATGGACCATTACATAAATAATATAAAACAGTTTTTTTTCTTTCTAACGATAGAACTTTCGGCAAATTTTTAACTCGATTTTTCATAACCAAATCTCCGGAATACATTCTCCTCACTAGAAGTGAAGAGTTTTTCCCATTGGAGTGATCACATGAAAAGCTATGACAGTCCGTCGTCAGAAAGAGAAAGACATCTGGCGACAACGTCTCAATCACGTGGATTGAGTCTATTTTATTTTTAGATTTTTTTTACCAGATGACGGCACAAAAACCGTAAATATAAAATATTAAAAAGTTATAAATATATTCAAAAACTTTAAATTTATTTTTCAGTACAGTATAAATTTTTTATTAGTTAATTTTTGTTTATTTCTAATTTATATATTTAATTACGAATGTAATATTTTCTTTTAAATGGCAACTTTAAATAAGATGGTAACTGTATATTGGAAGAAATGCTCTTTCGTTAAGACCACAAACCATTTATTCTCCTTTATGTCAAAGCATCGAGTTAAGTTGATCCTATCTGAAACTATAGATGATCTACCAGAATTGGCTTAGTTCTTATATGATAACTGAGATCTTTCTTGACATAACTCTGATGTTATTTAATTGCATAAAAACGTCGATTTTTTTTCTTATCCAGTAATCTGGAATGATTGTAATTAACACTAAATATTCGTTATTAATTCAATTTTTCCGTTTTTAGTGTTATATTCATTATAGAAAACTAGCGAGAGAGAAAAGAACAGTTAGATACAA
Organism: Centruroides sculpturatus; assembly: GCF_000671375.1. Taxonomy (NCBI): domain Eukaryota; kingdom Metazoa; phylum Arthropoda; class Arachnida; order Scorpiones; family Buthidae; genus Centruroides; species Centruroides sculpturatus. Next base: position 327,023 of record NW_019384342.1, read on the forward strand.
AGGAATGTGATGCGGAGATTCAGTTGTAATGTGTTAAAGAGGTCATCCAAGATAACGAATCTTTAATTACTCTTTTAAATATAAAAAAGTGGTTGTGTCAAAGCTAATAGAGTTCGTTATTCTTGATCGAAGATAGGATTTGTCGATAAATGTTAGTATGCGACTGAACTCTGTTGTGTTTATCCTTCTTAAGTCAGAAGACTCAAATTCTTTTAGTAATCATGATAAACGCTGACAACAGTGCATAATTTTATCATATGAAATTGTAATTTATATAAATTGCTTCCGATAAAAGCAACGTAATTAAGAAAGTAATTTATATATACAGTACTATACATTGTTTAAAAATCTTTTAATGTGTTTAAGAATTTTTTAATCTAAATATAATACGCTCACTATTTACTAATTATTAAATAAATGAGATGTATGCTTATAGATATTTTAGTATTTGTCAGTTTTAATAATTAATTAATTAATTTAATAATTACTGTTTGTTTTACGAAGCAAATAATTTAAAATTAATTACCTGTATATAATTCATATCGTATTTAAATAGAATTATTTAAATTTTTATTACTTTGTGTTATTAATTTTTTAAAACTAAATCGTAATTACAAAGCAATTAAAACTGTTTGTAAACTTCTTAATCTCAATTTAAACGAATAAAATTTAATTAAATAATCTACAGTATAAAGTGTAAATGAGTTGTATTAAAAAAAGATAGGAGAATTATTATATTTAGAAGGTTAATATATATATATATTAAAGCATTCTAATTTTAAAAAATGTTTAATTGTAATTATTATAACTTAAAGAATTTTATTAATTAAAGTACTTGAAATAAAGGATGTAAAATAACAAAAATAAATAAATGTTTAGTGCATTTGAGACAGTTTGAAAAATATTCTGTAGATTTTATAACCTAGAAAAATAAATTTTTAAATTTTATTTTAAATTTCTCATCTTTCTTATGCTCAATGTTGTAACGTGCCTCCTCTCTTCTGTTTTTGTTCAAAAAATAGTTTGAAGGTTATCCTAACAAATTTAAATAAAATCAATAATTTTTTTATATGTTTACAAATTTTTTTTAAATTATAAAAAATAAGATATTTTAAACATCAAATTCGATAATTTAAATTAGTCGATATATATATATATATATAACATGATAAAAAACGAATTATTTTACATGCATGATAAATATTAAAAAAAATAATAATAAAATAAACTTGAATAATTTAGCATTAACATTTCACATGGATATAACATATAATTTTCATATGTACGAGTATATAGTTTTTGAATTGTTCTAAAGGTTTTATTTCGAAGTTATAAGGTCTAGGTCAGACATTCTTGCAAGTGTAAGAGAGCATTCGATCGAAGTGATTGATTTCCTGTTGTCTCAACGCTATTTCTCAGCTATTTGACAGGAGAATAGATTAAAATTTAACTTAGTAGCTTGGAAATTCCTACTCCAACTATTACTGTCATAATAATTTAGGAATTCTGTTTTCGAAAATAAGCGAGAAATGACTGTTCGGTTGGGATATTTTGGATTTCTGAAATAATGTTCGATCGAAATTGTCTCGATGCAATTTCCGAGCTATTGGACAGGTAAATAGTCTGTAGCAGGACATAGTGTAATGCAATAATGTGCATTTTATGTTACACTGTAATTACAGGTAAAAATACTCTTATCTGAGTTATAACTTAATGAAGAAGCTCTATTGGAGACAACGTTAAATATATTATAACTAAGTTATATTAATGTATTAAAAGTTATATTAAGTAATCGAAATGTATAAGAAATTTTAGTATTTAATTACATATATTTTTGTTAAATATTAATTTAATGAAAAATATAAAATGAATATTATTTATATTACAGTAATTTTATACCGTAATTTTTAATTTAATTGATTTTTCTTTAAGAATAAAATAAAAAATATCATACTTTTTATTTTTCAGATCGCTTCAAAAAAAAACAAAAAATTAATTAAGTAGTAAATTTATAATAAGATGGTAACTGTATATTGGAAGAAATGCTCTTTCGTTAAGACCACAAACCATTTATTCTCCTTTATGTCAAAGCATCGAGTTAAGTTGATCCTATCTGAAACTATAGATGATCTACCAGAATTGGCTTAGTTCTTATATGATAACTGAGATCTTTCTTGACATAACTCTGATGTTATTTAATTGCATAAAAACGTCGATTTTTTTTCTTATCCAGTAATCTGGAATGATTGTAATTAACACTAAATATTCGTTATTAATTCAATTTTTCCGTTTTTAGTGTTATATTCATTATAGAAAACTAGCGAGAGAGAAAAGAACAGTTAGATACAAAGGAATGTGATGCGGAGATTCAGTTGTAATGTGTTAAAGAGGTCATCCAAGATAACGAATCTTTAATTACTCTTTTAAATATAAAAAAGTGATTGTGTCAAAGCTAATAGAGTTCGTTATTCTTGATCGAAGATAGGATTTGTCGATAAATGTTAGTATGCGACTGAACTCTGTTGTGTTTATCCTTCTTAAGTCAGAAGACTCAAATTCTTTTAGTAATCATGATAAACGCTGACAACAGTGCATAATTTTATCATATGAAATTGTAATTTATATAAATTGCTTCCGATAAAAGCAACGTAATTAAGAAAGTAATTTATATATACAGTACTATACATTGTTTAAAAATCTTTTAATGTGTTTAAGAATTTTTTAATCTAAATATAATACGCTCACTATTTACTAATTATTAAATAAATGAGATGTATGCTTATAGATATTTTAGTATTTGTCAGTTTTAATAATTAATTAATTAATTTAATAATTACTGTTTGTTTTACGAAGCAAATAATTTAAAATTAATTACCTGTATATAATTCATATCGTATTTAAATAGAATTATTTAAATTTTTATTACTTTGTGTTATTAATTTTTTAAAACTAAATCGTAATTACAAAGCAATTAAAACTGTTTGTAAACTTCTTAATCTCAATTTAAACGAATAAAATTTAATTAAATAATCTACAGTATAAAGTGTAAATGAGTTGTATTAAAAAAAGATAGGAGAATTATTATATTTAGAAGGTTAATATATATATATATTAAAGCATTCTAATTTTAAAAAATGTTTAATTGTAATTATTATAACTTAAAGAATTTTATTAATTAAAGTACTTGAAATAAAGGATGTAAAATAACAAAAATAAATAAATGTTTAGTGCATTTGAGACAGTTTGAAAAATATTCTGTAGATTTTATAACCTAGAAAAATAAATTTTTAAAATTTATTTTAAATTTATCATCTTTCTTATGCTCAATGTTGTAACGTGCCTCCTCTCTTCTGTTTTTGTTCAAAAAATAGTTTGAAGGTTATCCTAACAAATTTAAATAAAATCAATAATTTTTTTTTATGTTTANATATCTGGAACAATACCATTACCCTTTGTAGGATATCTGTTTTGAAACGTGTCTTTCATCTACCACCAATATTTATGAGTTCTAGATAAAAGCAAAAGCTCTGACCCACTGCATGACAAATCGTCTGTAAACATGTCTTTATGTTAATCTTTAAATATATTAAATTTTATTTATATAAGTTGTCGTAAATATTACTTTTACCCGATTTTATTCAGAATATGTAAAAACTATTCAGTTTTCCATAAAATATATTATTATCAATTTTTTATCAACATTTTCTTGCGTGTTTACCATTCTTTTTATAAATTTAGCAAAATAAAAAGTCCTTAAAAATTTACATTTGTTTAAAGTTAAGATCGTTACGTGACTACGAGTTTAGTTTATACGGTTTGTACGTAAAATTATAACTATTTTATATTTTTATGGTTTCAAAATATTTGCAATGTTTACTTTTGAGATAGCATTTATTACTTTCTGCCTGGTTTAAGAATAAAAATTGTAAACAGCAATAAACGATAAAAACAAAAATATTCGAATTTTCTAATTATCAAAAGTCAGAAATTTTTAATTTTGTTTATACGATCATATACATCGATGTAATTACACAGGATTTTTAATATAAAGAGTACACTATAAAGATACAGTATATATAAATGAATAACATAAAATATAGAAAACATTTAACTGGTTTCTTTTTATTTTTATATAAATGATGAAATAAAAATACTCTGTTTATATATTTTTTTAAATTTTATTTTAGCTGTCTGATTGATAATATATATGAATAATTTGAATAAGAATAAACATTTTTTATCAATAAAAATTTCAAATATTTTTAGAAAATATATTTGAAATAATAAAACTAGAAAATTTAGCTTAACAGTAGAATAACATTCTGAGAATTAACGTATCAAATCTAAAAAAAATTTTTTTTAAATACAGTATTTTGCTTATCATTTAATTACAAGTGATTATTAACTTTGTAGAAACAAATTTGAATACAGTACTGTATTGAGTATAGAAATTAAATGACTGTAAGAGCTTATACATTTATGACAATGACAAATTACATATGAAGTATTAAGAATTCATCTCTATTCTCAAATTACCATATTTTGGTAACATTTAATACAATTTATATAATATTTAGTTTTGTTCGGTGTTATTACTTTTAATAACGTAAAACATTCACAAAATTATTAAAGAAACCGAATAAAATATTTTAATATTTTGCATATATATATTTGCAAATTGAAATTTATTTCGGTTCCCTTTCAAATTACTACGTTTTCCTATAATTTATACACGATCCTTCACTTTATCTTCATAAAGCGTACAAAATTATTATGCGCCGCACACGTGTGATCAAGATTTTGTTACTGTATTGATTTATCTTAGAATTTTTATTTTCCAAATCTATTAATATGAATTTAAAATAGAATTTCATATGCTGCTATGAATACACAAATGTTAAGTAGTAAAAAATTTTTAGTGTGTTCTTCAATAAAAAATTATAATTAAGTATTAAAATATGTCAATATAGAACATAGACTATGTATTAATATAAGATAGTAGAATATAAGATTTATTTTAATCTATTTTTGGATTCTATATATATATTTGCTTTTAAATTATACAGATAAATATATATTATAATGTATATGTATAAATATATAGCCTATATATACAATTACACACTGTGAGAATAAAGTAAATATTTAATTAATAATTTCGAAAAATTAGACAATACAATTGATTACAACTGCTTCCATGCCCAAAGGGTAAGAAAGTTAATGGAATTCATTCTTTATCACAAAATTAAAATATCGACGCTAATGTAATTTCAATTCAGATCTCGGAAATAATTGAAACTTGATAATTATTTTAATTACAAAGTTATGTCTTATGAGTGTAATTTTAAAGAAATTCTGTAGAGTTTATATTCATTTAATATAATTCGCATATATGTGTGGAAGTAAGCTTATTTTCATTATAAAATATTTTCTCTGCTTCATTACTAAGCTATCATAAGTATAATATAGAAAGATTGTAAATCTCTCAGTAAATGGAGTACGGAGCTATCAACCGAAACGAATTAAAATTAAGAAAATGAAGAAAATAAATGTCATCTAGAAGACAAATTATAGAAAATGATGCAATATTATGATAAAGAGAGTAGCGAATTGCGATTTTCCTTAAAATCAAATGCATATTTATAAGTTTATTATAATAACAATTTTTTAAAATAATAAATCATTGTCAATTTTTACTTATCTTTAAATGTTTTTTGACATTTGTCATCCATCTTCGATATTCGTAATAAACTATCTTGAGATATTTTAAATCCATACGGGATATAATTCATGATATTTGCTTCAGAAATATTTTATGCCTACTCTGCCCTATTATAAATGAGTTTTCGAAGCACCCTGCAGAATTCCATTATATCTGGAACAATACCATTACCCTTTGTAGGATATCTGTTTTGAAACGTGTCTTTCATCTACCACCAATATTTATGAGTTCTAGATAAAAGCAAAAGCTCTGACCCACTGCATGACAAATCGTCTGTAAACATGTCTTTATGTTGTTCTGTACTACATATTTGTTTGTCAACTTGTTCATTTTGTTATTTTATTCTCTTTCCAGATAGAAACAGAATTACATTTTAATTAATAATAAATTGAAAAAATATAAATAAATAACCTAAATTGCTTATTTTTTATAACTTCTATTATGGCAATTTAATAAAAAGAGATTACATATAAATTAAATATAATATTTTCATCCTTCAACTCTGCTACAGATGCTTAAAATCTTGTATCAATTTTACGTTTATCAAATAAAAAAAAAAAGATAAGTTTAAAAGGTTTTCAGATATTTTCTCAAGTATAAAATTGATATAAAAGTATATAAGCGATATGTGATATAAATGTAGAAATGTCAACGTTAGAACCTTCTGTTTATGAAAAAGAAGAGATATATTTTGATATTTGCATAATTTAACTAATTTCTCAAACATTAGAAATATAAATTTGTTTAATTTTTGAGCAATTGATTAAATTATTTTAAAACAATTGAAAAATATATGTACAAACTGGATCAATAAAAATGAAATAAAAAATAAATAATTCTTCTGTTCTTAGTATACTTGTAATAGGCACTGTACAGTACATATACGAAGTTACTAAAGTTTCATTTTTTAATAGCTAAAAATCGAAAACAACTGAGTTATTAATAATTTTATGAAATATGATATAAAACGATATATCAAATTTTCTCTTTGAAATGTTTGAGTGAAAACTTTTCAGTTTTCTTTCTCCGAAAAGTCAATTTTATTTTGACAAGCTTGTGAAATCCTTAAAATAATATTTTTTCCTGATTTGTGATAGAAGTGTGACCTGGTAACCTGTTTAACAAATAATCCGTTTCATGTAAAAATAGAGAAATTCATTTATATTGTAATTTTATACAAGGGATTAAAAGACATATTGTTTATCTGGTGTTTCATATAGAAGCGTATCTAAAAAATAATTGTCTGTGTTAAATCTCGATTGGGCGAATTTTTACTTTTAAATAATAAATATATATTCTTTTATCTGATAAAATGTCTATGTAATTTTTTTTTTAGAATTTTAGAAATAACATTCAAATTTTTATTGATTTTATTTACATGTAAATAAGTTTTTAACTTATGTTAAGATGGAAAATGAATGCTAATAATTTCTCCTATAGAAAATTTATGAATATTGGATTTGAAATTTAATCTGGATGAAATTTCAGAGAATATCTCGAGCTGTTTATTTTTAAAAAAAACGTCTGAAATGCATTTGATTAATAAATATAATGTTAATTTTTAAAAATATTGCTGGCATTTTAGATTTATTTCTGCTTATTAACAATTATACATTGTTTCAAATATTAAAATGGGTAATTTTAATGCAGATTTATAATAAACCTCAAGAAATGACATATCTAGTTTATCTTTTAAATAAATAGTTATGAATATACATGATTTATATCTATTTATATTACGTTAAATATAAATTAACTCTATAAACCGAAAACTCATTATTCTTCGCATTTACTCAAAAGATTTTTAGTTTATTAATTAAACGTGAAAGTAAAAACTTTTACCATTTTTCAAATTAAATTATCAGCTAAATGATTCATATAATTTAATATTCGACAGCTGGATGATCGCGGTAGCTAAAGCGTCAGTTTACCGTTCTGGGGATCCAGAATTGAATCCGGGCGAGCAACTTCAATTATCTTTTATGAACAGTTTGTTCCGGATATGTTGTGCCCATTACTTATCACCTAGCCAATACTATTGTGGGCCTGGAGAACCCACGATGAGTATGAGGGGGAAACCTCTCATAGTGCCCACAGGGCGGAAACAGAAAGAAATAATATTTAATTTAAAATGATACCGCTTGTAATAATGATTATTAAGGCATATATATCGTATAAGAAAATAATGTAGGCCTATAGTAAAATAATGATATATTCTATTTTATTGACGTATTTTTATACGTATCTAATTTCGTAAAATTGAGGGAAACATTATATTTAGTTTTTGTTTTTACAAATTTTAATTTATATTTAACTAAAACATGAATCTAACACCTTTACATCGATTCAAAATTAAATTTGCATTAATTAAATATTTAGATTATGTAAAAGATGTGTAACAAAACGGAAAACGTGTAAACCATTTCATTACATGATTTACAAAATAAAATATTATAAAATAAAAAGAACTTGGGGGTTTTTTATAATCGTACTGTTGTTACAATATCGACAAACGTAATTGTGATCAGACTGCTAAAGGTAATTTTTTTAGATTCCTATTACTTGGTTATGTAAATCTTATACAATCATCATCTAATTTGCATTAACGATTTCCTGAATCATATGAAATAATTAAACAATGATTTTATTTCTGCTGTTTGTATAAATTTCAAAACAGCGATAAAGTTTTAGTTTTCTGAAAGCATTTTTTTAAATTTCTGTTTAATTTAATTGTTCTTTCTCAGCCAAGTATCTTGTTTATAGATTTCGGTATTAATTGAAATCATCTTTCGTGAAAGAAATTACTGGCTAAATAACTCTTTTTATAAAATTCCTACAGGTTATCTGAAATAAATTTACTCAGTTCTGATATTTATTATGAATGTATGAGATTCGAATAAAGATTTGCTAGCAAAATTCATCTAAACTGTCAAAATTTTGTTTGAGAAAATCGTATTTATTGAAATTTACAAACATCCTATATAAATGGCTTTTTATTAAAAAAAAATCGCTCTTTGTCAACTTTACTATTTATACTAAAAATACTAAAGTATTCAATAGCGCTGTATAACCTAAATTTAAATTTTCGAAAACGAGCATTTGGCTCCGTAAAGTCCACTTTTCTGTATTTCTCATTTCTTGTTTACGTTCTCGTGTTTGATATAAACAAAACGGATTTTACGGAATTGAGATGTCTACTTCAGATTTTGAACTTGCTGTAAATAATACTTTATTCTTTTGACCAATTAATTTAAACATATACTGTAATCAATTAATACATGAAGTCTTATTTGTGAATAATATAGCCTATGTAATGTAGATAATAAATAAAATTAACATGAAGCTTACATTAGTGTTTTCGTATCGCCGTGTCATTTTACACGATTAAACTTTTACAAACGAATTGTAAGTTATTACTAATGTTCGATATTATATTGAAGTAAATAGTATTACGTAAAAGTTTATCTAAACACCAATGCTTTAATGTAAATAGCATTATGATGTATTTAGTCCAAAAAAGATTTGAATGTCTACATAGAAAAAATAATTATTTTACAATAATTAGATTGAAATTGTAAATAAAAATCCCTTGTCATAAAATTTTCAAAGACTCCTACAAAAATTTATAACAACTGAAATTTATTAAATACCTTTTATTGACATTTTAAAGACGATTATAATTGTTAATGATTTTCTTTTAAGCACAATCCGATACACAAAATGTCAATTTACTCTTCGTAGGTCAAACTTCTTTCTTTAACTATAGAGTTGATATTTAGAAATGTGTTTTCAGAATCTTATAATTTATACCTTAAATTAAAGTGAATTAGCCTAAGGCTAATTTGAATTTTTATATCACATAATAGACTATTTTCCCGTATTTATCTAGAAAATTATTTAATTGAAAATCGAGAATTTCAAAAATATTACTAATGTCTGATCAGGGAATGTGGTTCGTGTAAAATACAGATAAATATATTTGATTATTTTAAGTTTTCATACGTATTTCAATACGATTCAAGTAAAATTTAAATTATTTTTTAAAAACTTTGTACAAATAGATTTGAAACAAATACAAGATTTAAAACAAATTTCTAAGAATTATCTTAATGAATTGACAAAATAGATACAAGTCCTGAAGACGAATTTGTTCATTTCATTTGACTTTTAAGTTCTTAAACAAACATAATTAATAACTGAGTCATCGGTGAGCCCTCGGAGCAGAAAGGGTTTTAAGAAATTAATAATTGGAAAAGAACAAAATATTGAAATACTTTTCAAAATATAGAAAATAAATTAAATAATTAATTTAGTGTAAAATCGATAAGTATAAATATATGAAAACAATCTACATTAATTTTTATTACTTTTATAGATATTCGAATCGGTGATAAAATATCACATGAATTGTATGATTACAGTAGATTAATATAAATGCGTAGGTTAAATAAAATATCAATTATGAATAACTTATAAAACTTTTAGTGAATATATAAGAATAATCAGCAATGTCTTTAATATATAAACGGACATAATCCAAATAATGGTCATTTAACATGACGTTAATATACGAACGAATGCTAGTCACTGAAAATGATCGTTTAGTGATCATTATTGGGTTATAAACGTTTTGGTTCAAGTAATTCAAATATTAACAAAAATCGGACAAGCTCACATGCTTACAAAGCTTCTACTACATTTTATTATTTATAATTTACCTTTTTCTCTTCTTATGACTAATGGATTGATATTCATTGCTACAGGATTAAATTAATTAAAAATCTACTGATGTGAGGTACATAAGAACTTTAATACTGTTTGTATGTTTTAATACTGTTGATGTGTCAAATATGTTCATATTTGACACATCAACAGTATTAAAACATACAAACAAGAAAAAGTAGGTCTGTTTCTATATATGGAATTATATAAATTTAAGCAAAACATCTGAGATGTAAAAAAAATTGGCTAATAAAATATTATGACAATTTAGACCAGTGTTCCGCAACCTTTTTCCACTTGCGGCACACTCATGACTCAACATGGCACACCAAAATGTTATTTCCGTCAAAAACGTATGATATGATACTATTAATAGAATTACGTAATGCCACTAACCTATTATTATTGTTATTAAAAGACATCAAACCTGTGAGCAAATTTATTTTGCATATAATTTCTTAGAATACATTAAAATGCGTTGCTTGTAATAAAGAAGAAACGATCATCATTTTATTTCATCAGTGTTGCGGCAGAGAATGAAATACAAGCTTAAGAAACACAACAACTGTGATAAAAATATATAAATAAAACTTGAAATTAACAGAATATGTAAAAGTTTACGTCACACCTTTCATCATGTGACGGCACACCGGTTGCGGAACATTGATTTAGACGACAGTCAAATTTTTTTCTTAGGAGTTTTTCTTTCGTAAAGATAAACTTGGTCCTTCGAAGCTGTGTAGGAGCACCTGCAGTGCCGGATGAAGAAAAGAAATAAATACAGCTGTTTTGGCAGGTTTTGCACTTTTTTGTTCGTTTATATTTCGACAGCTCCTTTATAGAAAAATCTGAAATTTTGCACACTACTTAATAAAACAATTATCTTTCGAGGGTAATATTCAGAATTACTTTAGACGCTTGAGAGGTAGAGAAATCCACCCCGAAAATCGAAAACTGATTCCTGCATATACAGTATGTTAGTCAGTGACATTTTTATTTGGTGCGAAGTCACTGCCGTGACTCTTAACATTAGAAGACATATATTTTGCCGATGAATATATTATACATTGTAATAAATTCTTATAACGTTATAAGGAAACAAAAAGAAAAAAAAAGCAAAAATTCCTTGATTTTGATAATATATTATAGTAAAGTCTAATTACAGGGAAACAGTAAGGGAGTGTTTTCTTTTATATAAGCGGGAAAATAACATTAGAAGATAATAAAGTATTTAATTTAGAAGTAAGTCTCATGCCGTATAAAATAGCTAAGAACTAAGGAGTAACGATGAAAATATAATGACCGAATTAAAAAATATGTTATGATTGAAGACATTGTGATATCCTCAGAAAGCCACGATAAGATCTTTCCCTTTAGTTCAAAAATTGCAAGAATTGCATTGTGAAAAGATTGTATGAAATAGTAAAAGTGGTTTATTATTACGGAAAGTCGAAAAATGATACTTAAAAATCTGAAAATGGTCTTATAAAACGCTCGAATAACTAATATAAAATTGTACCATAGGTAGTCTCTTAGCCAGAGGGTAAAATGGAAGAGATATCATAAAATAGTGCGTGTGATACAAAACGCTTGAGTTGAAAAAGTACAAAGGACATTCTTTGGTTAGAACTGGAAATGAGAGGTTGCTTAGTCTATGAAACGGCACCCTTTTCTAACTAACAAGTAAGTTTCGTTTTTAATAAAACAAAATTTTCAATTCTACTTTGGTGTGCTACATTATACAAATCACTGATGACGGAAAGAGGAAATGTTTTGGTAAAGTAGGATAATTGGGTTCTGGATTAAAGATTTGATGTTTTAATCATAGCGTTAAATAGTTTTAGAGATTTCTATTTCAACCGAATAAAACATTTTGAACACATTTTACATATAGAAAATATATTTCTTTTCGTATTTTTAGCTACCATATTTCTCTGAAGATTGTCGTTGTAATTTTTAGTATTTTTCATTAAATCTTTTATCTTTAATTTTTCATATTTTTTACAAAGTCCTGAGCTATGTCTAAGCATTCATTTATATTCATGATTCAGTCAATTTTAGTTTTTCTTGTTAAGTTTAGAAATGTTCCCTAATTCGTCATTGCAGCAAGTTATTTTAAAGTACTGTATTTTTATCTTTAATATTTTTATATTAAGCTATAGTAAAGATACGTAAACAAAAGAAAAAGTGCATTGTAAGAATAATAGCCATGCAAGTCTAGGGAATCTCTGAATAGAGATAATCCTCTGTACGAACGTATCTGAGCAGAAAATCAATTTTTATTATTTTCAAAGATAACAACGTCAAACGTCATAAAGGCAATATTTTCTAACATTCTTTCATCTTATCAATTCTATAATTTTTGATTTTTTCCAATTCCATTTTTCTATTTGATGTCTTTGATCTCGATATTGTAACTTTAATACTGATGTAACTCATTACAATGGTAGCTATTGTCACAGTCTAGATTTATAAGTTTGAGCTAACTTGGTAAATTGCTCTGATATCCTTAGAACTATTTTATAAAGAGTCCTTGATGTACCAACTGGTCAAAATGCTTCTATTCTTGTAATTTTTTCTTATAAATCACTTTCTGACTTAGCCAGTATTTTGCTTTCTATTGTATAGTTTATCCTATATTGGCAATTCATTGAAGAACTTTCAAGTATTGAGATTTTGGTGCAATGGTTATATCATTGTATTATATCTATATCTTACAGTAACTTCTTTATTTCTTTATATATCTTACTATTTATAATTCTGTATATATTTTTTCATTATTTCATCACTCATTTATTGTGCTTTTTGGACTGAAATTTTCAATTTGCAGACCTATAAATTCCTGCTGTCATTTATTTGTCTGTCTGTCCTTCGTTAACTTCAAGAACAGAGCTAAATAGATGAGACCAGACATGGAAAGCTTAGAGACCGGATATCCGAGCAACTATATAGGAAGTCACCTGATCTTTTTTAATACTGATGTGTATAGAATATAGAAATTGCTTTAATTTTTTCTTTCTCTGTTTTACTGTACTCTCTTTATATTAAAATATGTATGGAATTATCTCTCCTACCTTCATAATAAGTCATCGCTTCTCAACAGAGAAGAGACGATGTACCTTGACTTTTCGGTACAAACATGGTGAAACAATACAAAATTTACTACACAACATGATCTTAACTTCAATTGTCATCAACAATTTCAATATTATTTGTTTATTAAAAATATTATGCTGATTCCATAAAAATTCAGAGACTTGGAAACATTAACTGTCAATGTAACTCCTTTCTAAAACGGACAAAACTGTGTAGCTTTCGAAATGAATTTAACTACGTGTTCGTTCTTCTTCACTGCTCATTTTCTACTAAGACAACTGGTGCTACTCTGCTTCAAAACTTGAAAAAAGTTCTTTTCTATTTCCTTACTCTCGCTTTCCTCTATATCTAATTATTAAGTTAGTTGAATTAATATTTTATCCAAGAGTAGTCTAAGTTTTTCATTTTTTAGCATCCGATCTATTTGTTTTCGTCGTTTATAAGTTTATAAATTGAAAAAAGTTATTCAATGATTTTAACATAATGGCTTTTATATAAATATGTGATTTATTGAAAACATTTTAAAATGTAAATTAATTTTTTTTAAAGATTTTTCTCCTGCCTTGTAAAATCAAAATTTAATGTTTCTTTACTTAGTTAAACATTTTTTTAAAATCAAAACACGAAAAATTAACGTTTTTACTTTGATATTATGAATATTAATGTAAAATTATGCTATGATTGAAAATTTAAACGAAAGTTTTATTACTTTATACTCTTCGATTTTGTAAAGATTGCTTGCACTATCATATATCCATTGTATGATAAAACTCTCGTGAAATCATTAAAATTTTCCAGTGAAGCTTTATTCGGAAATATGTTCGTGTAGAATCACATTTTTTGTAAAATCTCCAAAGATCGGCAATTATTCTTTTCAGAAAGAAAAATTGTTCTTAATCATAAGTTCTTAATTTAAGAGGAGTTATACTCGATAAAGCTTAGGTGTTCAATAAATAAAACATAAAATTCTATGAAAAATATATATGGTAAACAGAGAAAACTTATTTATTTTAGTAATATGATATATAGGTTCAGTTATTCTTTATCAGTTTTGTTCTGGAGAAGTTTCTTTCTTAGAATTCAATTCCCAATAGATGCTTCTAGTTAATTGAAGGCCATCAATTATCTTCGGCACTATCATCGTAAAAAATATCTTATTTTGTCATTTCCATTGAAAATAATATTGAAGAATTTCGTTTTTTTCTAACTTACACGAAATAACTATATTTTTATTAAATTAATCCCATAATCGTTTTTTATATATACTAATAGTTTATTTTCGATTAAATTAAAAAATTTTCAATAAAGAATTGTATGATATCTTGCATACTTTGGAAATTCATATTTTGTTGGTACACTCGGAAGCAATTTCAAACATATCGATAGAAAACATACCGATTGGACTCCTTTTGTAGTGTCGTTTCTAGGAGATTGGGGGGAAAAAATATATTATAGAAAAACATTTCAAAATCGTTTATATTTCGACAGCTCCTTTATAGAAAAATCTGAAATTTTGCACACTACTTAATAAAACAATTATCTTTCGAGGGTAATATTCAGAATTATTTTAGACGCTTGAGAGGTAGAGAAATCCACCCCGAAAATCGAAAACTGATTCCTGCAAATATAAATGTCATTGACTGGCATATATATATGCCAGTCAGTGACATTTTTATTTGGTGCGAAGTCACTGCCGTGACTCTCAACATTAGAAGACATATATTTTGCCGATGAATATATTATACATTGTAATAAATTCTTATAACGTTATAAGGAAACAAAAAGAAAAAAAAAGCAAAAATTCCTTGATTTCGATAATATATTATAGTAAAGTCTAGTTACAGGGAAACAGTAAGGGAGTGTTTTCTTTTATATATGCGGGAAAATAACATTAGAAGATAATAAAGTATTTAATTTAGAAGTAAGTCAATGCCGTATAAAATAGCTAAGAACTAAGAAGTAACGATGAAAATGTAATGACCGAATTAAAAAATATGTTATGATTGAAGACATTGTGGTATCCTCAGAAAGCCACGATAAGATCTTTTCCTTTAGTTCAAAAATTGCAAGAATTGCTTTGTGTATGAAATAGTGAAAGTGGTTTATTATTACGGAAAGTCGAAAAATGATACTTAAAAATCTGAAAATGGTCTTATAAAACGCGAATAACTAATATAAAATTGTACCATAGGTAGTCTCTTAGCCAGAGGGTAAAATGGAAGAGATATCATAAAATAGTGCGTGTGATACAAAAGGCTTGAGTTGAAAAACTACAAAGGACATTCTTTGGTTAGAACTGGAAATGAGAGGTTGCTTAGTCTATGAAACGGCACCCTTTTCTAACTAACAAGTAAGTTTCCTTTTTAATAAATCAAAATTTTCAATTATACTTTGGTATGCTACATTATACAAATCACTGATGACGGAAAGAGAAAATGTTTTGGTAAAATAGGATAATTGGGTTTTAGATTAAAGATTTGATGTTTTAATCATAGCGTTAAATAGTTTTAGAGATTTCTATTTCAACCAAATAAAACATTTTGAACACATTTTACATATCGAAAATATATTTCTTTTCGTATTTTTAGCTACCATATTTCTCTGAAGATTGTCGTTGTAATTTTTAGTATTTTTCATTAAATGTTTTATCTTTAATTTTTCATATTTTTTACAAAGTCCTGAGCTATGTCTAAGCATTCATTTATATTCATGCATCAGTCAATTNAAATTTTATTATTATTTGGTGAAAGGTCTCTTATATGTTACAGTTTAAGGTCACAAGTCTAATTTCAAGCTTGATTTAAACACTACTTTTCATTTATCGAAATGATTGAAAATTGTTGAAATATGAAATTTTGGTAAGTTTAAGAATAAAGGATTTCAATTTGGAATGCTAAATAAATATTTAAAAATTTTGTAATGAAATATTTATACGTATTGTTGTAACTGATCACTGATAAGTGCGTAGGTCTTTCACTAGTTTATATCTTTTTACGTGACATTTTCTCTACTTCACTATAAAAAAAGTTATATTTTTTAATTGTGAGAACATAAAATTTGATTTTTTATAAGAAAATAATAAAATGTTACGAAATATTGAATGCAGTTAGACGATAGAGCAGCAGGTAACGTTTAGTAATTATATCTCATTCATCGAGTTAGAGGCTGAGATAATGATAGAGAATATATGAATAGATTCTTGCGTGGAATGGAATAAGATGTTCAATTAGGAAAAATAATGATAGGTCAACAGGAATTATCATTACAGAACTATTTGATCTTTACTTAATTGTACGTATTTTCGGAAGATTTCGAATAGGAGAATCTAATCAAAACACTTCGTTTCATTCTTTCAATTTTTATCAATATGTTGAATGGGAATAAAGTGTTATTCACAAATTCCGTAATAGAATTTCGCATAATCTCAAAGTTTCTATTAATTTTAATGACTGTAAACTTAATTTAATGAATAATAAACTGGGTTATTAACAAACATTTTCAAGTTTTAATATTTTAATTTTATATCTTGATTGTTTATATTATTAATTTTAATCTATTGTCTATTGCTGTATAAAAATCGAGCTTTAATTGTGTCAAATATTACAATTATCTATTTTTGAATATCTAAGAATATCACTTATCAGATGTAGACAGATTCGTATCGTGTTTTAATGTATATATTTTTATCGTAAAATTAATCAGTGTTTTTACATGTATTTGTGATTTATTGAATTTATACATTAATTAAGAAAATATTTGACAGAATTATTCTTCTGTGAGAAAAAAGAAATTCGAATGGTAGTCTTTGTTGAATAGAGATACTTGAATGTTTAAGATTTAAAAAACATTGAAAACAAGTGGAAGCGTTTTCTTTAAGCAAATATTGAAAGAACTGTCGGGGATTAGATTATAATCTGCCGTATTCATTCTTTTATGTTGAAACTTTTATTTCAGAATAATGAACTCAAACTAGTAACTACAATGATTCGGTTTGTTGTTATAACTCATATGAGATTTACATTCATTCGTAATCTTTCGTGCATATCCCATGACAAATAGACACATTTCTCGTAGTTATACGTTGTAGAATACGTTAAAGATAAGCAGTTCAGTATGTTGACCTCGTGAATGGCGTAATCAATAAAAGAAATCATCAAAATATGAGAAAAAGAAGTAAAAACTATTCAAATGTATTGGAATTTGATCATAATGAGCCTACCTCAATCTCTTACTGACTTACTAAAACCTATAGAGAGAAACGCTGATGTATATGATAACTATAAGAGATTTTCGGATAAATAAAAAAAATCCTGTAAATAGAATAGATAATAATGTGAATTATGTACAAAACATGGTGCTAATAAAAATTAATGAATTAGTAGAAAAAATACGCCTACTAATGTTTATTTACGCTCACTCAATTACGTATTCATCGCCCACATTGCAATCCAGACCAGAAATAAGCCAATTAAAATTCATTTTATTTTAAATAGAAACCACCTGTTGATTAATTTTTGACTTTCGGTTATAGATTGTAAATACGTCAACATATTTATCAAAATTTCCAGGTAATTATAGTTAAAATATAAATTATAATGTATCTTATAAATTATTTTTCTCCATATTATAGAAAAACATTTCAAACAGCTGACAGTACCAAAATATAAAAAATAATAAAGTTTTTGTTAAATTTTATTTAACAGATAGAAATAATTGCATAGAAAATAAATAAACTCTATATAAAATCTTATTCATCAATTTAGAAAATTATATAACGGATACATTTTGAATTATTCCATTGCTTACGATTATATTGATTCATAATTTAATAATGTCAATCTAAAACTTTTTATTTAAAATTTTTGTACAAAATACAAAAATGATACGATAAGTGACGATATTTATATATTTTTGAAATAACTTTAATTTTGTTACTCTATGATTACTATTTACGTATGGTATTCTATCTAAGGGAGTCTTTCAAAAATAAATATCGCTTTTAACACGAAAAAATGTCCTCGTTTACTTTATATTCATTGTGATAATTACGTGATGAAGAGTGTAAAAACAGCCTGTCTTTTTCTATCATTTCTAAAATGAAAGTTATCAAATCGTTTCTATTCAACAAACGTTAGTTTATTTTATAAAAGTTTTGATTATGTTGTAGATGCTTAGAATATTTTCAACTTTGAAATGAATATGAACATTATTCACTCTTTCAAATTTCTTTCGAATTCTCAATTTAACTGATGTTTTTATTTGAATAATCAAATATCAGCCAACTGTAATGTTTCCTTTGTTAATAAGTCATTTCAACAAGTTATCTTGATCAGTATGTAAGGTTTCAAGGCATCTCCGTTGGAAATTATAATATTGCATCTTTAATAAATACACTATCTTTGTTTCTTAAGGTATTCCGACGTATTTTTGTACTATACATATTATTGTTCTTCCAATTCAATTTTAAAATTTAATTATACGTTTCGCAATTACTATTTATTGATATAAAATCTTCTATCATTTCCATAAAATGTCTAGAATAAATATTAATTCTTCTAAATTGTTTTTATATTGAAGTATTTCTTTGAATAAATATGTTAAATAATTTATCAGAAAAAAAAACANACATTTTTTAGTTTGATTAACAAATTATTGATGCTTCTCGGTAAAAATCGTTCATAAATAAATCATATCTTTTATTTTTTATCGAGAACTTTTGCAAATTAATATATAAGTGTGTTACTTCTGAAACGAATTTTACATCATTGTATAATATAAATATAACAATCAATATTATTTATGACAAATAAGCGTTTTAACCAAAACATTAACTATTTTATCTATTTAAATTGAAATCTGAAAATCAAATTTAGCGATTAAACTCTTAAAATTTTAACAATTCAACATAGTTTAATTTTAAATTTACTACAGACATTAATTTAAATTACGTTTTTAACAATTATAAATTATTAATAACTTCTATAATATAATTATTAATAAGTTCG
This sequence comes from Centruroides sculpturatus, assembly GCF_000671375.1. Lineage (NCBI taxonomy): Eukaryota > Metazoa > Arthropoda > Arachnida > Scorpiones > Buthidae > Centruroides > Centruroides sculpturatus. Next base: position 346,568 of record NW_019384342.1, read on the forward strand.
AAAGTAATGAAGATTTATTCAAAAACTGCTTATAACTTAATCTTAATATTGGGTCGATTATAAATACCAATTTTTTTAATTACTTTAATTTACAGACTATTTCATTTAAAGTGATGTAGACTAGCTATAAAATTGTTGGAGTATAAATGAGAAAATTTAATTACAAATTAATCTACTTGTTGATAACGATTATTTTTAATAATTTTGTATTAAATTTGTCTATCATGGAACATTTTGAACTATGTAAAACTGTGTATCCTATTAAAATGAAATGTCAGCAATGGTTTTTATACTTAATCTTAAAAGATAGACAATAGTGAATACTTTCGACCTTGTAATTAACGATCGATAACCTTCCAAATAAATACCCAATCCAAAAGTCATTCTTGATGTTTGTGTTAAAGATAAAGGTGATTGCATTTCTCATGAAGGTGATGATGATCATTCTCAGAAAAACCCTCAGATGGCGTAGAAATATTATGATCGAATCCTTCTGCTACTTAATCCTCCAGAGCGTCATAATTTTTATAGTGATTCGATCGAAATGAAATTTTTTATATCGCTAAATATCATTATAATAAAATAAATAATGCATGTAATGGCGTTGGAAAATATACGTAAAGTGATTTTACGTATATTTTCGAACCAACCGCTACGATTGTCGAACCAACAGCTTCGACAATCGTAAACTTTAGAATTTAAATTTCTATACACTAAGATTTTAGGGAATTTTGTTTGTTCGAATTTATTTATCCGATTGTTTTTCAATTTTATCACTGTAAGCAAACGTCACTTCTAGTCATGTTTCGGAAGCGAATCCATTACTGGACGAAGCGTGGACTCTTCCGAAAATGTCAAGGTTCTCAAACACAATTTGTACTAAGTGCAACTATATAAGATATTTACAATATTTAAAGAATTTACAAATTACAATCATTAATCCAGGCTTAGATAAGATTGTTCCTTTTCAGAGAATCCAGGAAAGAGAATAGGAATATGCGAGAGATTGGTTTAAGACGGGTTAAAATACTGATTATCATCTCCAGTTAGATGTCATTATTCTTCGAGAAGCAAAATTGTTTCGTCTCATTCCAACTTCCAATAAATTCAAAGTTTAATTGGAGTTCTTCCTTTTTGAAGTGAGACACACTGATGAGGAACTTATTCCTACAATCTTCGTTCTAAAATCTCTTTCCAAATTAGATAATTTTTTCTTCTCATACTTTCTTTCATCTCTCTCTGTTTCGTTTTTCCTTGTTTGAAGACATTTATTTAAATTGAATGGCATAACCAATCAAATGTCAAGAGGCCCACCACATGATAGGAGTCTTCTTTTTGTTCACACGTCGGTGGATACAAGAGACAAAGAACAGACTGACCAGTTCACTTCTGCTTGTAAAAGTAATACAGCATTGTTTACACGTCCAATAAACATCTCCAAATCTTTCTTTTTTTTAAAATAGATATAACTTATTGATGAAATTGTGACGTCAACAGCTATTATTAGTGTTCTATTCTGACATTACTGTAACGTTATTTTTCCCTATAAATAACTTTTTTAAACTATATTTCATTTTTTTACACTATATTTCATGAAATTCATTCTACTTTTAATAGTTTTTAGTTGTTTTAATCGTGTGAAAGGGTTTTAAAGTTTAGTTTAAAGTATGCACTTATTAAAATTATTTCTTAATTATATTTTATAGATATTACTGTTAGTCAAATATGCCAAAAAGTAAGTTAAATTGTTATATAACTTTAAGATAATTTTTTATATTAAAATTAAAACTAACTTTATCAAAATCTTATGATTTTTTAATTTGATCACTATAGTATTATTATAGATTATAATTTATAAAATACATTTTTAAGTATAAACTGTATAAACTATATGTTTGTCCGCTTCTATTATACAGATAGAAATACGTAGTTTATATGATATATTCCAATTTTATTATTAAAAATAGTTATTGTGAAATTCTTAGAATTAACAGTTTTTAATTTTACCTGTAGCCTTGATTTTAAAAAATTAATATTTTTGTTTTCCAATTGTTTTCCACTAGAATCGCGGCGTAATTGTAATAAATATGAAATTTAATTTAATTTTATAAATAAATAATAAGAGTTTTTAAAAAATAAATGATGGTTTTGACTTCTTTCTTTTCTTATGTTTTTTTTTATGATTTATAGCACTTAAACTGATATATATATTACTGCACATTAGAATTCATAAAAAATTGTTAAATTTCAATAAGAAAATTACTTTTATTTCGAATTTTTCAAAGAATTTTTTGATTTTTTTAATACTTACATTTATGATCCATGTTAAAAGAACTTCATCTCACTACTTTTATTAATGTAGCAAATGACATTCAACATATTTTAAAATTTGTCACATATCTATTCATAGTAAGTGAATTTACACCCGATTTATCAAATTAGTTCTGAATGTCAATAAAAATCCAAAATACTTAAATTTAGCATTAAAAAATTTTTAAATGAGAAATTATCGCTGTATATTTCGAATGTTTCTCAAAGTTAGTGCCTAAAAAATATTTTAAATTGTTTATTTTACGAAATAAATTAATATCAATAAGTATTATTTTAATAATTCTGTTCAATTAGATAAACTCCTTCAAATATAATTGAAGAAATTTGCCTAATTTTTAATATTGAAAACATAGCCACAATGAGTTCAACAGAAGTCTCAAAAGTATTAGTTGCTTTAACACTCTTAAATAAACTATATTTTATAAGGAAAAACTATTTATTGCTAAAAATTTGTATTAAAATTTTATAGGATGCCAAGAAAAAATAGGAATGTTATTTCCTAAGTATTTTTAAACCCACGACTTTTACATTTATAATCTTATTTTACATTTGGATGACCTATGACATTACTTAGGAGTATAGTTTGCCATTGCAATTCAGCTAGGAAATACTAAATTGACTTATTCTGTTAACTTAATTAATCTATACTATTCTTCTAACCTTTAACTACACTAATTCTTCAAATAATATATTAAATTTTATAATATATTAATTAAGAATTTAATTGCCGCAGTGTATATTGCATACTGTTTCACTTCTTAATATAAAAAGGATAAATTTTATTTTAGATCTAATTAAATTGAGCTATTTCTAATAAATACGTTCTTTTCATCTGTTAGAATCGAATATAAGTTAAATTTTTTATATAATTTTATGGTAAATTTTAAGCTAAGAACACGAATGGGCAAACAGAGTAATAACAGTAATGTATATTTAATTTATTACGAATAGTCTTTAATGATAAAAAATGGCCAAACTCTTATAAGTGATGTCATGATATCGATTCGGTAGCTGATTAAAATATATAATATATATATACTTCAATTTTTGACTAATATAAGTATTTGTAAAAAAATAATTACAACAATGAAAAGTTTAAATGATTAAACAGTTAAACCTCCAATAATGGCCATCTATAAATGGCAACCATTTTTTCAGGAACGTTGAACAAAAGTAGATACAACATAACCTCCAAATAACGGCCATTTTTTATTTTCCCGTCACTGGCCATTGTTCAGAAGTTTTCTTTAAATAAAATCATAGAGAAATTTTAATGATTAAAAAGCGATTGCTATTAATAAGATGATGAATCAATGCGAAACTTTAGATTTTCTAAATTTTGAATAACTTTCATTTCGAAATTTGGAGTATTTTTCTTTATTCAATAAAGGATTTCTATAGAAATAATTCGAAAACTTTTTACAAAATTGATTTGGAATTCTTGTTCCAGATCAAATAACGAAACTTTAGTAAAGTAAAATGCAGTTATCAACAATCGAAAAACCTTTAACTAAAATGAAAATCTACGTTAAATTATGAGATTTCCATTCCATTATTCATAATATATAATCTCTATCTATTAAACATTTGAAATAATTTTCCTTTTCAATTAAATTTGGTTTCTTAAAGTTTTTTTTAATATTAGAATTATTAAAACTACATCCGACCAAATTAAAAATTCAGTAAAATTTTCGAAAATTAAATTTAAATAATTTAAACGTATCATTTTAAATTGATTGGTAAATAATTCAATATACGAGTTCCATCATCTATTGCTCGTGTATCTATAAATATAATTAAGTCTTATAATAACTTTAATTACCTTTTACAAGATTTTTTATAAATTATATTTATTAATTATTTAAATTGTATTTGCTTTTCTATAATTGAATGTAATGAAATTTTTATTCTTATTAAAATTAAAAAGTAGAAAAATACTAAAAAATTTAAACTTAATAAATTTTCTATTANTAATCTTCCAAACGATTAAAATTTTTCATATCGATTTTTCTCAATGTACTAAAATCTATCCAGTTTTGTGAAATGGAATTTCAAATTTTTAACATTTATTACAAATGAAATGGAAAGTAATGATAGTATTTGTGTTAATGAGTTGATAAACTTCAACTGTTATCTCTAAAATGTTAATTATAGGAAAAATTCCATTCAATATTTCAATGTGATTTTACCCATAATTAACTGATCACAAACGATTTTCCATTTCTAGGGAAAAATAAAATTATTAATTTTAAATTCAATCTCTTTATAAAAAAAAATATTTCAAAATTTCATAATGAAAATTCTTACAAATTTGATATTATTTTAACAAATATTTAATAAATTCATCATATTTTTATTAATAAAAATTTATTACCTAAAGTTTAGAGGAGATGATAAATAAATATAAAATCGAAAGAAAAAGATAAATGTTTATAGCACTTATGATCCACAAACATTATTTTTTTCAATAAAAAAGGGACAGGAGAAAGATGTTGAAAATGGAATCTGGGTTAAAATTTTCACATTTTTATCGATCAGAACTTTTCAACAAAACGTATAAGATATAGTTCTACTTAAGTTACAACTTTTTCTACCAATAAAACACTCTCTATTTGTAGGATTTTGTTCGTAGTTAACTACAAAATAACAGGATAGTATTTGAAAAAGAAATTAAATAAAGTCTATGAAAGAAAGAATGTGGTTTATTTTTATTACAGGAAAGGTAATGCTGTAAATTTACAAATATAAAAAAATTCACTAAACTTTATTATAACACTACACAAAATATCTATAGTAAATGCCATAGTCAGTTATCTATTGGGTAATATTTTTCCGCTGTTACATATATTCTTAGATATTCGATATCAAAACAGATAAACTAAAGAAACAATTCAAAGTAAGTATTTTTATAAGTGTGTTTTGAATAGGATAGCACACAATTACTAAAATAGAAAATCTTATTGATTGATATAATCAGTTATTTTGAAAATGTTTAATGATTTGATCTGAAAAAATTATTTAGTTCAAGTTTTCTTCAATTATTTTTCGATGAGATGAACTGATAACGTGAATTCAGCTGAAATCTTATGTACAGTACAGTATAATCATGTTAAACAGTAAAATATATATAATGCATATCATAAAAACAAACTAATTGAAGTTCCATAATATTATTATTTCAAAAAACAATACTAATATTGTGATAAAAAATAGATAAAACTTCATTTAATTTTTATAATTGAATCTTATCATTATTCTTAAAACTAAGCATTTAATAAGCATTTGATAGCGTTAGATTATTATCTAATTATACAATATAAGCTTATAAAAAATAATGCATAAAGTATAATAAGTAATTAATATTAAAATACAGTATATCATTATTTTTTATGTGAAAATTTAACAAATGTTTTTTTTTCGGTCCATAATTATAAGAAATTCTTAATTATTTAAACATTTTTTAGATCGATAAAATCAGAAAAATATTCGCTCGTATCTAAATTAATCAAAAAATTCAAAACTTTCAAATGAAAAAAACTGGAGAGAGATACTGTACTTAAAGAGCAATTTATGACTTGTGTCAGGTGTTCAATTTATTAACTAACCTTCAATTTACTTCTGTTTTATAAAATAGTTTATATATCCATTAATCAGTTAATTAATCCTTACCTCTTTTCAAACCGATAAAAAAAATAACGTTTATAATTAAATTTTTGGTTAATATTAAATTGTAATTAATATTTTTAAAATATTTTTAATATTTTTATATCAGAAATTTTATCTTTCGATGATATTTAATTGACACGTCATACTTTATCCCATTTTCTTTTTAGTTTTATTTGATTATTCTATTAAGTTTCTAATATGGTTTAAGTGTCTCTTTTTAAAAATAACCTAAATTGCAAAGTTTTAGATAAGGAAAACGAATAAACTTATATTATTTTCTTCCTTGTTTATAAGTTTTCTAAAGAATAGTAAAGAGTAGGACAGCAGTGCTCTTAATATGTTCTCGAACATCCCACATAAAATCCATTAGTAAGCTGCACTAGCGAAGTCATCAATTTTAAATAAGATATATTTTATTTATAAAAATAACGCTTTCTGGAAACTAAGGAAATTTAAATAGATGTTAGGCAAGTGTGGTATTCACATTAAAAGTAAATTTGATGTCCGCTTTAATTTTTCAGACAATTATTTAGGTTTTAAAACGTAATAATAGAGATTCGTTGTGGCATCGTTCAGAATTTAACAAGATTTAACGTAGCTCACATTAAAACAAATATACCTTCGGATCTTCTTCCATAAAGATTATTCGGTTTGATAGTATTTAACGATCTTAAAAATGCTCTTAAAAGTTGTAAATCTTAGTCTTTAAACGGATTTTACTCGATAATCTTCCAAACGATTAAAATTTTTCATATCGATTTTTCTCAATGTACTAAAATCTATCCAGTTTTGTGAAATGGAATTTCAAATTTTTAACATTTATTACAAATGAAATGGAAAGTAATGATAGTATTTGTGTTAATGAGTTGATAAACTTCAACTGTTATCTCTAAAATGTTAATTATAGGAAAAATTCCATTCAATATTTCAATGTGATTTTACCCATAATTAACTGATCACAAACGATTTTCCATTTCTAGGGAAAAATAAAATTATTAATTTTAAATTCAATCTCTTTATAAAAAAAAATATTTCAAAATTTCATAATGAAAATTCTTACAAATTTGATATTATTTTAACAAATATTTAATAAATTCATCATATTTTTATTAATAAAAATTTATTACCTAAAGTTTAGAGGAGATGATAAATAAATATAAAATCGAAAGAAAAAGATAAATGTTTATAGCACTTATGATCCACAAACATTATTTTTTTCAATAAAAAAGGGACAGGAGAAAGATGTTGAAAATGGAATCTGGGTTAAAATTTTCACATTTTTATCGATCAGAACTTTTCAACAAAACGTATAAGATATAGTTCTACTTAAGTTACAACTTTTTCTACCAATAAAACACTCTCTATTTGTAGGATTTTGTTCGTAGTTAACTACAAAATAACAGGATAGTATTTGAAAAAGAAATTAAATAAAGTCTATGAAAGAAAGAATGTGGTTTATTTTTATTACAGGAAAGGTAATGCTGTAAATTTACAAATATAAAAAAATTCACTAAACTTTATTATAACACTTTACACAAAATATCTATAGTAAATGCCATAGTCAGTTATCTATTGGGTAATATTTTTCCGCTGTTACATATATTCTTAGATATTCGATATCAAAACAGATAAACTAAAGTAATTTGGAAGTGGAATTTTGAAAATATTTCAATACATTCTCTTCTTGTTTAAAATGAGGCCTAATAAATGGTCCACTGAAACAGGATCTTCCAATGAAAGATTAAAGATCGATGACGTGTATACTTTGTATTTATACTTTGAAACACGCTGTAAAAATGCATTCTTGTTTAAGCTTCGTTTAATTAAATTTTTCAACAGAATTTACATCAATAAAATTTTTATTGGTATAAAAGTAATGAGAAAATAGTTTTAAGATAAATCAGAAAAGATATAACCATGTTAAGTATGGTATTTAACAGATTATTTTAAATTGCTATTGTCAAACAAGTCAATAAATCTTAAGGATCTTTTTTGTCAATTGTTAACTAATTCTATTCATTAAGTACTATACAATGTTATATGTTCCAAATTTTTACTGCTTTACACGGAAAGTAAACACATCCTTTTAGGTCGAAATCTTCTATATCAACAACAATACATCCATGTCGAGGACATCCTGCCTAACTGCAACATCAACAGGAAACTATCGTTCACAGAAGTGTATCGAGAGCCGAATAAATATTTCTAATGTCACTTCTAAGAAATAAGATTCAGAAAATAAATGCTAAATCAAAAAGAATAGAAATTTTCGACTCTTCTCTAACTTTTAATGATTAATTGTACCAAGAACTATTAATATTTCTATGAACAATATAACGTTGTTGATATATTTTTCTATAATAATTGGTTTTAGTTTTGATTTTTTTCTTATATTTATCTTGGCTTTGACTTGTAATAAATAAAGTACTCAGATACTAGAATTTTGTACAAGATACGTGCCGTTAAATTTAAATATCAGTTCTATTAGCCTAGCCGAGTGTTTTTAAAATGCACTTCGTTTGATAATATAAATCCCTTTTAATGACTTTAGATCCAATTAGAACGGAACAAAAAAAGGAAACACGAATTTTAATCAAAATAACCAGATTTTTTCATCCAAAGAAATTCCTAATTAATGCTTAATATTAAATCGTCATTATAATCTCGAAAAATCCACTTACACAATAATAAATAATTATCTAAAAATAACTATAATCGATAAGCTTATTAATTTAATTTATTCCACGTTTTTACGCTTTATTTTTTTTCTGAATAAATAAAACAGAATGAAGTTATAGACTAGAATAAATATTTTAACATGAATAGGAGTTGCGAAAGTGATTGTAATTTAGATTAAATGTAGAACACAAATGGGTTAACTGATTTAAGTAGAACATAAGTGAGTTTACCCGAATTAATGAACTGATTCTATTATTAAGTAGAATTAATTCTTCTCGTATTTCACCGCAGTCCATTTAAAAAGAAGGATTCATCCGTCTTTCTCGATTGACCCAGCATCACTCTGAGAGAAAGCAATTGTAACTTTCTGCTGTTTTTAGAGCAAACAATTTGATGCTTCGTGCTAATGGTCGCTCCGTTCACTTGGGATTTTTTTTCTCTTGGAAACTTTTTTAAAACTCCTAAAATATCAAATCAATTCAATTTGGGAATTCTCGGGTTTTTAGAATTAGTTTTAATTAGTTTTATCTTTTCAATTTAAAATCGTTTAACTGCCAACTAAGAAATTTTAGAAATCCTTATTGACAATTATAGCGAAATATTTTTGTTTTTTACGTAATTAAATTATCATATCGTATTCTGTAAGATGTTAAACTTGAGATTTTAATATTTACATGAACTAATTATATATATTTTAAAAATTTAAATCGATTCTCTTACATCCGGACATAGTCCAAGAATATCTTAGCATATTATTAAGAAACATTCATTAATTCAAAGTATCATTATTTTATAATAATAAATTATCAACAGTAATTATAAAGTAAAAACTTTCGAGGGGGAAAAAAAACGAAACTTTGTAGAAAGTTAGCGCTTCCTAATGTATAAATTAAGTGCGATACCGCAATCATCATTTGTTTTCTTTTGTTAAACTACTTATTGTTAGAACACATTAAGTTTAATGAGAACACTTGAGTTAGTTCACACAATTAATTTGTGAATAATCTGTGAACTTGGAAGATAATTTATCGAGATTTTAATGTACTGTACAAAGAAAAATAATAAGTTTTTAAATGTTGAAAGCTGTTATATATATTATCTGATATATGGCTTTTCAATAAGCATAAATTAGTTTTTCGGAAAATTTAATAATACTGTATTTAACAAAGGCAACTTATTAATATTTCCAGATTCAAGAAAATTATTTTTTACCATTTTTTTAAACTTTCCAAATGCGATTACTGATTATATTTTTAATAAATTTTATTTAACAATATACACAGGCAATATATAATTTTTCTAGGCTATTTTAGCGTATGACTTTGTGATAAAATTATCATAATAATAATATATAATGTTCTTTATTAATTAAATTATAACTTTAAAATTCTCTAAAGCTCTTTTAAAAAGCATTTATTTTAATTATGTTAAAAAGTAATATATGTTTAAAGTGTTTAATCTTCGTTATAAGTACTGTACATATATTTCATTCTTTTAACTAATTTATTATTATATTAATTTTTTAGATGACGGTTATTACATAAGTAATAAATTTATTTTAGATTTAATTAAATTAGTTTAAGTGAAACGAACTTTATAAGATGATTTGTTTATTGTGTTATTTTTTAAATGGTTTTTATGAGGAAAAAGAACATAAAGTTTAAAATCTTTGATACGCGGAAGTACCATTTTAAAGTGGCTAGATTCTACTTCATTAGTATATGTTTACATCAATCATAAAGTTTCCTACTGTTAAGAAATAAACTCAAATTTTTTTCTTTATCGGAATAAAATTCATGGCTTATGAACATTTAAAATTCTTGAAATTCCTTTTTCAAAAACAATCCTAAAAGTATCGAGTTCCGGTCAATCTAGGTGATTGAAGTCGGTAGACTTTCATTGATCGATCTTACAAAATTGAAATAAAAAGAAAAATGTTATTACGTGGCTCGGTATCCATCTTTTTAAAATAATATTTAATAAATTGTAATTAATATTAATCAATTTAAATTACAGAAAGTAGAACTTAAATTTGATTAATTGGACAATTTCTATTTTTTCTCCACTACGCATAACTTATCTATACAACGAAGTAAATCATTCAAATTAATCGTAGATTATCGGGAATCATCTTTAGATCCGGTTCCATTATAATAAATTGCATTAAATGTCAGCTTCTGTAGAAGGTGTGACTTTTGGCATTATCATAATACAAAAGAAAAGAATAGATAACCAAATGATGATCTGGACGATAATTATCTAACAAGGGAGTGGTTCGTTCAACAGGTGATTTGTTGTAAGCACACATCATCCACTTTCTATCTATAGTATTTGCATGTCAATTTTATAATATGAATTTGTTATGAACTCCTTTATCTATGACAGTGTTTCATATATGAAGATTGTGATTCTTTGGAATAATAAACTTTATTTTTTATTCACTCTACACTATTCTATAAGGAAATCATCAATTAAAAACATTTATAAACCCTACAGAAAAAAGGGTGGAGTCAAATTTCTCAAAATTTTAAGTTTTTAATCTTGATTTTTAATATTTAATATCATTAATGATCTTATTATAAAGTTAATATTTGAATTAACTTTATACACTACTTGCGTCAAAAATATATATTAATAAATCTGTTTTAGTCTTCACCTTTTTTCACGGTGACATAAAAATTTTAATATTATTACAAAAGACAACAGTGATTTTTCACAGATAATTCTACATCTCATTACTGGAACATCAAGAAATTTTCAAACGTTTGATTTAATTGAAGTAAAAACTTAAAAAATTGCTTAAGGTCCTGCTTTTAGAATGTCGAGGAATACTTAAATAGGCAATAAAACGGTTTAGACCACTATAATTTAGCGACAATGTTAAATATTACTACTTGAAATTAAACTTTTCATTGTTAAGTAGAAGGTCACTAAGCTATTATTGCAGCTATAAAATAAAACAAGGATAATACTGGTACTATTTATGCAAACTAACATTTAGATATATAGGCTATATTATTTTGCTAATTTAAAAAAATATATACTTTTTTCTGAAAAACTTATTATAATCATAAAAATGAGATTAATATATAAAATTCGGAATTTTCCCATTTGAATGTTATTTAGAAATTAAAATAATGTAAGCAATAAAATCGAAATAAATAATAAGTTTCTAATTTTTTGAAATGTAAAAATATTGTAAGTAGTTTATGTCACAGTTGAATCACTTCTATAAGCTTGCAAAAAAGAAAATTTAATAATATCTTATTATTCACAGCAGAGTGTGAATCTTTTGTAGCAAATTGTCACTTCAATCTGTTGTACTGTATCATAAAAACGTTACGTCAGATCTGAAGATAAATGATGGAAAAGTACTTATATAAATAAATATAAAAGTACACCACGTTTCAACTATCACTATATATCATTATAAAATCTGTCATAAATTCTCCATAAGAGGATGTAAATAAAATTCTTTTCTTGAACTTTGAGTAGTTCTATATAACAGAACTGAAGAGTTAAAAGCTTTGGATGAAATAAATTCGCTTCTTACATTATCGCTGAACATTTTAAGATGTTAGAAATACTTTTAAATAAATAAAAACATTTTATTAAATAAAATTTTCTCCTCTTTCTTTAAAAAAAAAATCAGTAAATTGCATTTACTCGTCAAAGAAAATTAGATCACTTAAAATTTAAAATGGTCAAATCGAATTATGAAAGTTTCGCTATTTAGTTTTTCATGAAAAACTTAATTTTACAATTCTTCATAAATTCTTTTTTTTTCTACAACAAATTACATAAAGACTTCATTTTCATTATTTAAAAGTATGAGGTTTTTTTGTAAGCTTATTAATTTGCCATCAGATTTAATTATGTAATACTTAACATAAATGATAATTTACTGTAATTTAAATGTTTATATTTTAATCTACAATAAAGACAGTTTACTGCATTTAAATTTTAACGAACGTAATTTAAAACTATACAAAAAGCCTGTAATCCAAAGAATCATTTCTTAAATGAATAAGAAAAGAAAAAAAGATTTTTCCGCGACTTAGCAAAATACATTATATTCAACACTTAAAATTATTTGTAAGAAACAAAAATTTTCCATCACTAGAAATATTTTGTCATCCATCATTTTTTACTTTTTTTATTTTCGTTTTTAGTGAAAAGCTATCAAAATATTTAAGCGCATTTTTTAACAGCAAAAATAGTCGATTTTTGTAAGCTCTGTTCAACAGAAACAAGATCCTCTGTCTTTTATAATCATTAACATAAAATAATTATTTTCAACAGAGATTTTATCATTTTTCTTTACTAGTGAAGAGTGTGTGTTAAGCATCGAATATTTTTTACTCGACTTTTGACAATTGAATATTAGAAAAAGTTAATCCCCTAATAAATTTAAAGAAACTAGAAGAATTATATTTCAGATTACTTCCCAGAAAAGTTTAATTCAATTTGTAGTTTTCTAATACAAATATCTCGATGAGTCTATAGATATCGGTTTACTTATGACTATAAAAATATGCTTAAATTACCGTATATTTCTGCAGATAAGACGAGGTATAAATTTTCGTCAAAGTTTTATAGTTTTAGCATATATATATATGACCCATTAGACGACCCCCAAACTATCAACGTCTTATGAATTTAGTTTAGATCAGTGATTATCATCTAGATCAGTGTTTCTCAACCTCTAACGAATCGTTGCCCCTTCAAGATAGTATCGCCCCCTTCAATAAAACCGTTACGTAGTATCACCCCCCTTCAACGTAGTATCGCCCCTTCAATAAAACCGTTACGTAGTATCGCCCCCTTCACTTCAAAATTCCGATTCCGAGGGCCAGGGCTAACGCCAAATTCGTACTGCATTGAATAGACTAGTGACTAGTATAATGTTATTTGTTTAATTATTGTACGATATAACGAATAAAATAACTAATTAATCTTAATATAATGTTTTACTATATCGCCCAGAAAATTGTTTTTCGCCCCCCAAAATATAAATTGTTACAAATCGCCCCTTAACATGGAAAAACGCCCACATGGGTGCGATATCGCCCCCGTTGAGAAACACTGATCTAGATTATAATACTGTATAGCGTATACGGAATTATGTCCTATTCGTAATTTTTCGAATGAACAAATTTTATTTTCTTGCATCTGGCAGTACTGCTTTGCGATTGTTGCAAACATTCGCACTGATTCGGGCATTTGGGTAATGAATGACCTTGACTATTCACAAAAACGTCTTATAGGCTATAGGCCAATCTATTTTGTGGACATACCCTATTCTCTACTAGTAAATAATTACGGTTAGTCCGTTTTTTATAATGGTTTTAATTTATATAAATTTCAATCTAATTTTTTTGTATCTGTCCTATAAGACGACCCCGGATTTTGGGGGCCTTTTTTTATGATTCAACAATCGTCTTATCTGAGGAAATATATGATGTTAAATACTGTGTAAGTGTATTTTGTATTAAGACCTAAATAACTTGAAAATTAGAAAATAGACTCTGTTTGTGTATTGTCCTTTCAAAAGTAAAAAAAAAAAAACTGGTGTGTACCATAATTATTGTGCTGCAAAAATCGTTGGAATGCAACATAACAGCTTGTAGCAGTTGTAGACATGGAATTATTGATAGCAGATTGCTTTGTGGTTGTCACTAATCGATTATTCGTGTATATAAGGAGGTCTTTTCTCAGAATCTTCTAAGCTTTTATTGCTTTTAGTAAGTAAATTTGTTTTCTCACATATTGTTCAATTTGTAATATAATTAAATGTATCAGCTTTATTCTTAATTTTGAACTTATTGTATATATTAAAAATCTATTACACCTTCAATTTTTTGTAAAATAGTGTGTTTTTTTTTTGTTTAATAATTAATTTCTTCAGTTATAGAGCAGGAAAAAGTAGCAATTGCCTCATAACATTTTTTAACTGAACATTACTCTAGAATCCTTCTAAATAAGTCCTATTGTGCTACTTTCGTCGTTTTTTTTAATTGCTACTTTAGACCCTCTAGATAAATTTTTGAAAATTTTCATATATAAAACTTATAGATTTCTATATTTTAAAAGCAATCTTGAAAAGAAAAGAGTTAGCGTCAGTTTACAGTTTGATGGCGCTAATTTAACAATGTTGCCAAATATATGGATATCATCCTAAGTATAGGAAATTTTAAAGTACGAATATAAATGGAATATTTATCAATTTAGAAAATGTAAGAAAGTTTTAAAATTTGATCTTTATAAAGTCAAGTTTAAGAACGGTTGTCACAAACTCCCAGAACAGAAAGAAAGCTTTAGTTGAAAAATTTTAAGATTTATTTGGAAAAATGCTGGATACAAAACTGCACTACAGTATTTTATAATATAGTATTATATAGGAGAAGATGCAAAGTCTTTTTTCATTCTTTTTTGCCTGTGCACACTAAGAGGACATTTTTAGTAATCCATCATTGATTTACTAAAAATCGTCCTTCATCTGAATCGGGTGGTGAGGGACGGAGCAAAATATGTCTGGAACAGACCAACTTCCAAAAAATTCTTGAGATTTTTCGCCCCGCTTAGAGGATGTAAGGTTAGATATAAACCAAAGATTGTTGCTGGTATTTACCTTTAACAATAGTTGACATTGAGAAATCTTAAAAAATTGACCTAAAAAAACGCAAAACGTATTCAGTAGTTCGCTATAATAGTAACTTCAACCTAAATTAAAATACTGATATAAAGCAAATTATAATTTAAAAAAAAGGTATTAATATAATAAGGTATTATATTATTCTGTTTATTAAAAGTACAATAAACAGGAAATTAAAACAGTAAAGGAATTATAGAAGTTTACTTAATTGCTCATTCTCTTTTTGTTCTTTGTAATATGGGTTAACAATAAAGATTTATTTTTGAGTTTGCTACATTTCGCTAGTTTTGAATTTTTTTCTGCTAATTTTTGAACTTTTTGTGGTCACAGAATGAACTTTAAGTTATAAACACTTATAAAACTAATAAATATTGTTATACAAATGATCGAAGTAATAAATTAAATCCATTGAAATTAACAATTCATAAATTAAGTACTAAATTATTGATTATTCAAATGATGAGTATGAATAATCGCAATTATTCTACTGTATTTGAAACAATAAAATGTATAAAACTTTCAAGTAATAAATAAGCAGTTTAAAATTTAACATAAATTCTATATTTTTACTTCTTTTTTTTAATTTTAATAATTATTAAAGGGTTCTTTAATTTTTTTGAAATGAAAACAATTTCGAAATAATAATAAAATATTTATTAAATTAAATCATTGAAAAATGAATGAGGTGCTTCTTAAAATAAAATTTAAACTACATACAATTTCTATATTATATTAGTTATGAGAACAAATTTCTAAATCGTGTTCTGATAAAACTTTTGAGTTTTGGGATTAGAAACATCAATACTTTAAGGAATAATCATATTATGTAGTAGAAGTTTTCATCAAAATTCACAGTTATAAAGATATAAATCTTGTAAGATATCATTTGGATTAAGACTTTGAAATATGTGGCTTCTCTTTTAAAAAGATATATTTAGTCAATTTCTTATTTTATTTTTTACTCATTTCACAATAATATTGATCGAAATTGCGGGTTTCGGAACCTTTAAAAGTACTGTATTTGTTTATAATGCTTTCATGCAAATTATTACAAAAGAATATTGCTTTTGAATATTAAAATCAACTTTTCCATTTGCTGTAGTCCACTTGAATGATAAAATATATGAATTATTTATTTATAAGTTTGTATGGAAATTTCAGAATAAAATAAAGTCGAAAATGTATTTTTCTTCATGATAATTCATTTGATTTGCTTAGGAAATGAACTGAATTGATTGAGAATTATATTAATAGGATTTTCATAATTTTGAATTTATTATTATAATTTTCTTCTTTATGAAAATGTTTATGATGAAAATCAATTAACAGAGAATATATAGAATATCACTACCTTATACATAATGCAGTAAGATCTGTTTCTAAAAATATTTTATGCATAAAATATACAAAATTCTTTTATATCAATTCTATATGAAAATTTTAAATTACACAAAGACAAAGCTGTTATTATTGTTTCGTTGAGATAGATTGGTTTGATGGAATAAGGCAACTCAACACATGGGCGATATGCCAAGGGAATGTCTTCCGAGAGGACTTTTTATGATAAACTGACTCCTATTTAGATGTTAAACACGTAAAGAAAATCCAGAAATTTCACATGGTATGCTCGTTAGCGAGGCGCTAACCCGCGACTAATCGTCAGTGTTCAATAGTTTTGTCCACTTGGCCATTGGGCACTTTGGGGTAGAAACATCTTATTTGCAATAATATTGATAGATAATTCTGATGCTTGAAAACATGTGGCAAGCTCATTTTTTTTTACAAAATTTGGCTTTGTGTTTAGGTCATTCTTTACATTAGATAAGATTATAGCGTAACTTTCTTCGTTAGTCACATGTAAACCTATCGCCTAATTATATTTATTATTCTAGTAAAACTTAAGAACCATAGTATAAGACAATATTTATTGCTATTGAAAGAATAATCCCACATTAGCAATAAATCAATTCTTCTCATTTCAAGTTTTAGGTCTATTTTCTAACTTGTAATTCTTATTATTTGAAATCAGATGACAATTAATCTTATGTTTAAAAATATAAATCTCTTAAATTAAGAAAGTATAGGGGAAAAAGTATAAAAACTAAACTAAATATTTTTCAATGTTAAATATTGGCATATATTAAACAATGTGTAACATTTATCTCAGACTAGATAGTAAATTTATCCATTTTATTATTAAAATTAAGACAAGAGAATTTTTATAATAAATTACTGTTTGCTTGCATTTTGTCAGCGACAGATCTATTGTAAATTTTAAAAAATTTTAGCTTATAAAAAAAGAAAGTATAGGTGATTCATTACATATCTGGTTTTATAGACTATTAATATTTACCTGTCTTGTAAATCTTCATTGTCCAAAGCTAAATAGAGACACAAAATACAGTATTAAATTACATTGTTTGTAATTCAAAATTTAATTTTAATCTAAGTAAAAGATTTAAATTTTTCAATGTTTAACTTTTAAAAATTTTTTATCTTTAAATTCTAAAATTCATTTTGAAATTTTATGATAAAACCAAATTATATTAACAAGAAAGAGAAAAACATTCACATTTTTAATATTATCAATAAGATTTTTCATGAAATAAAGTAATTTTTGAAATGAAAGTTATGAAATGATCTAACTTTCAACAATCTTTAGTATCAACATGAGCCACCAAGAGATGTGAGATGTCCTTGGGGCTACCAGAGTAGCCACTCAATGACATCTCATATCTCTTCACTAAGATAACTTCAATAGTGTTAGCAAAGCCATCTAGTAAGATTTTCCTCAAAATGATTAACTGGCCCAGAGAAAAATACAGAAACAAAATAAAGTGTAAAGAGAAGGTTCTAGAAAGTAGCTAAGCATCAGTCAGTTATTATTTTTTTGTATCATGCACAACAAATTTTTGTGTAAAACAGTGAATCTTTCAAATTACATCAGAGGTGAGGTGTCAGAATAACTAAAGAACTACATGAGCAGAAGTGTGGAACAAGGAGGATATAAAAGCCACAGTTATTTAAGAACCTAAACCTGATAGTATGTATGAAAACCACTTTTAAACAGAAGAAAATATTTTTACAATTTTATTTTATTTAAATAGCCAAAAATGTTCCATTTCATAGTAAAACTGTTTTGTTAGTATTCCTAATAACATTAAATCTTTTCCTTTGTATTAAAAAATGATGCCAAGATATTTAATTATGCTGCACCTGCAATAATTTGCAAGAGCACAGAATGCTGTAGAACATTCTAGAATCTTTTTCTGCATTCAATTTTCTGCTTCTTTCAAAATGGTAATGAAGAAAGATGCTTTATACTTAATAGCATACAACTTTTACACATTACATAAAATATTAGGAAAAGTTTACTGTAAATCATTTTGTAAACAAAGGAATTTCAAAATATACTNTCTGGCATCGTTTAAATTTTATTATATAATTTTAGTAAGCCGTATTATCATTATTTTAGTATTTATTAAGTAAGGACTGTAATTTTTAATGAAATATGATTTTTACGTGATAAAAAGTAATAAGTAAAAATTGTGTAAATAGATAAAACTTAAAAATATTTTTATGTAGACTTCATAAATACTTTTATATATACACCTACTCTAATAACAAGTTTAAAATTATATTCATAATTCCTAAAAAATAAATACATTTTTAATGAACAAAACTACTCTCTATAGACTTGGAATTTTTGTCAATATTTAAATTGCACTTATAAATATCGTTAAAGAGTTTCAATTAATGCATTTAAAAATAAAACTAGTTTGTTAATTAATTTCAATTTTATTTTAAATAAGTGTTAACCATGTTAATATAAGGATTTTTTAAAATTATTTTATATGTCACAAGAACTTTTTATAGGTTAAGAAAAGCACATTTTACTCCATTTTAATTCACTCTGATTTCCCTGTAGATTGAAGAAACTATATTTTCTTTATTAAAAATTCAAGAAAACAAAATATGTAGATGAAGAAACTAACTGGTACTTTGGAAACACACACATTTTCTTTACATTTAATCAGAAGATATTTATAAAATTTTATAATTATTATTTTCTTAGCATTTATTAAAATTTTTTATTAAAAAATATAAATTACACGAATTTTTTAATAAGCGATTTAATTTATTATGGAATATATTACTATACAATAAAATCGCAACTGATATTTTGTTTTTGTATCGACAGTATTGTCTTTAAATGTCATTGTTAAAGAAACAATAATGCTAAATAGGCGTTCGTGGTATTCGATGTTTACGTAAATGTCAATTAATACGATATAACCACGAATAAAATTCATTATTGAAAAACTAAGCTTATTTTATATCAGAAACAGTTGCTGATGAAAGAATAGAGGATAGAGATTGTACAGCATGTATAATTTGTTTAGTAAAATTCCGTATTTAAATTTCAAATCTGTATTAATAGCGAGGTTGAGGCCGAAGTTTTAAACGAGAAAACGTGTACGTCGGACGTTCAGCGCTGCTTTCCTGTAAGCCTAGAAGTTTGACAATGGTGTTTGGATAGTCAGTGGAATCATGCTCGACATTCCAAACACCATTGTCAAACTTCTAGGTTTACAGGAAAGCGGCGCTGAACATCCAACGTACACGTNGCCATTGGGCACTTTGGGGTAGAAACATCTTATTTGCAATAATATTGATAGATAATTCTGATGCTTGAAAACATGTGGCAAGCTCATTTTTTTTTACAAAATTTGGCTTTGTGTTTAGGTCATTCTTTACATTAGATAAGATTATAGCGTAACTTTCTTCGTTAGTCACATGTAAACCTATCGCCTAATTATATTTATTATTCTAGTAAAACTTAAGAACCATAGTATAAGACAATATTTATTGCTATTGAAAGAATAATCCCACATTAGCAATAAATCAATTCTTCTCATTTCAAGTTTTAGGTCTATTTTCTAACTTGTAATTCTTATTATTTGAAATCAGATGACAATTAATCTTATGTTTAAAAATATAAATCTCTTAAATTAAGAAAGTATAGGGGAAAAAGTATAAAAACTAAACTAAATATTTTTCAATGTTAAATATTGGCATATATTAAACAATGTGTAACATTTATCTCAGACTAGATAGTAAATTTATCCATTTTATTATTAAAATTAAGACAAGAGAATTTTTATAATAAATTACTGTTTGCTTGCATTTTGTCAGCGACAGATCTATTGTAAATTTTAAAAAATTTTAGCTTATAAAAAAAGAAAGTATAGGTGATTCATTACATATCTGGTTTTATAGACAAAAATCGGAGTAAAATAGAAGTAAAAATATATAAAATATTTCTGGCATCGTTTAAATTTTATTATATAATTTTAGTAAGCCGTATTATCATTATTTTAGTATTTATTAAGTAAGGACTGTAATTTTTAATGAAATATGATTTTTACGTGATAAAAAGTAATAAGTAAAAATTGTGTAAATAGATAAAACTTAAAAATATTTTTATGTAGACTTCATAAATACTTTTATATATACACCTACTCTAATAACAAGTTTAAAATTATATTCATAATTCCTAAAAAATAAATACATTTTTAATGAACAAAACTACTCTCTATAGACTTGGAATTTTTGTCAATATTTAAATTGCACTTATAAATATCGTTAAAGAGTTTCAATTAATGCATTTAAAAATAAAACTAGTTTGTTAATTAATTTCAATTTTATTTTAAATAAGTGTTAACCATGTTAATATAAGGATTTTTTAAAATTATTTTATATGTCACAAGAACTTTTTATAGGTTAAGAAAAGCACATTTTACTCCATTTTAATTCACTCTGATTTCCCTGTAGATTGAAGAAACTATATTTTCTTTATTAAAAATTCAAGAAAACAAAATATGTAGATGAAGAAACTAACTGGTACTTTGGAAACACACACATTTTCTTTACATTTAATCAGAAGATATTTATAAAATTTTATAATTATTATTTTCTTAGCATTTATTAAAATTTTTTATTAAAAAATAAATTTGATATTTTTTTAATTTTGCGAAAGTTGAACAAAATGATTAAAATTTGAAAAAAGATTATTTCCATTAACAAATTTATCTGATGGACATTCTAATTAAATATAGCTTTTAATAAGAATTGTATATATAACTCATATACTTAAATAAGTTATATTAAATATTTTAATTTACTAAAACTAAATTCCTGCTTCAAAAATTTTATCACATACATCAATTACATCATCTTGCATACTTACATTAATTAAGCTAGAATTAAAAGTTTTAAATACTGTTTTCAGAATTCATTTGCATAAAGCAATTAATAATTGAAAATGAGTTGGATGTTCGTTTGAACAGAATCGATTCTCGTGATGTTTCTTGGAAATATTTTTGGATTAATATGTCAACATACTTTTGTTGATTCTGTCTCTCGATCAAAACATTCGATGTATCTGTAGTAGGATTGTGTCCAGTTCTATCTTCGGAATTATGTGCCTTGGTCAATAAGAAAAAAAAATACTTCTGGATATTAAATACATTTGCTGCCAGAGCAGATCGATAATGTATTATCAATCAATAAATATGCATAGAGCCAAAACTGCAATTAAACCTTCTTTGATAGCAATTTATTAATAAAATGGTTAT
The DNA here is from genome assembly GCF_000671375.1 of Centruroides sculpturatus. NCBI lineage: Eukaryota > Metazoa > Arthropoda > Arachnida > Scorpiones > Buthidae > Centruroides > Centruroides sculpturatus. The sequence continues at coordinate 368,537 of NW_019384342.1, forward strand.
AATTTCTTTTACGATCAATAAAATTGAAAACATTAAAATTAATTGCCTGTAATAATTTTCAAATACAGTAGGCCCTCGTTATATCGAGGATTCGGATATATTGCGCTTCTTTTTTGGGGGATTCTTTTTTGGGAGTTCTTCTTAAAAGCACTTGAATCAATAAATTTTAAATGACCAATTGCAATTGAATTTCTTTTTGTAACGAAATATGTTATTTTATTTTCACCATTGTCTTTGAAACTATCACTGCAGGTTTAACAATAAATTTACCAAGATCTAAATAAGCAAAACACGTAAACAGATCAATTATCATTTATGTTCCCTTTTGGTATTAAAAGTTGTTTATTTATTGGTTTTAAGTATTGTCTCCTCATTTACAAGTTTCTGTGAAATTTCGAGTTCGCGTGATGTGTAAGGAAAAAATTTCTTTATTTCTGAACGGAAAGTTCTAAAATTTTTATACGGTAGTAACTTTATTTTGATTTTTTGAGAACTTTTACCCTGTAATTTTATAAATTTTGATGTTCTATTATATGTTCAATATTTTTTTTAATTTTCAATTACTGTATTTATAATTTTTATTGATAAATATAAATTACACGAATTTTTAATAAGGGATTTATTATGGAATATATTACTATACAATAAAATCGCAACTGATATTTTGTTTTTGTATCGACAGTATTGTCTTTAAATGTCATTGTTAAAGAAACAATAATGCTAAATAGGCGTTCGTGGTATTCGATGTTTACGTAAATGTCAATTAATACGATATAACCACGAATAAAATTCATTATTGAAAAACTAAGCTTATTTTATATCAGAAACAGTTGCTGATGAAAGAATAGAGGATAGAGATTGTACAGCATGTATAATTTGTTTAGTAAAATTCCGTATTTAAATTTCAAATCTGTATTAATAGCGAGGTTGAGGCCGAAGTTTTAAACGAGAAAACGTGTACGTCGGACGTTCAGCGCTGCTTTCCTGTAAGCCTAGAAGTTTGACAATGGTGTTTGGATAGTCAGTGGAATCATGCTCGACATTCCAAACACCATTGTCAAACTTCTAGGTTTACAGGAAAGCGGCGCTGAACATCCGACGTACACGTTTTCGCGTTTAAAACTTCGGCCTCAACCTCGCTATTA
>NW_019384342.1:373004-428800 GCF_000671375.1 Centruroides sculpturatus
AATTGATGCGAGTGGAATCGTGTTTAATGCATTTAAGAGAAGACAAATACGCCGTATTATGCGTTTTTTCACCTGTATCCTAAAAGATTTATGGTTCGTTTTCGAAATTGTAGTACTTCTTTTGTTCTCCAGTATTCTTGATTTGTCTACCTCGACTGCTTTAATAGAAACATCATAGTCCAATAATTCGGCAGTTCGTTTGTCTTTAATAATCAGATTATGAAAAAAAACTTCATACTTGCAGACTTCGTACTCGTTTGTATTCTTGCCCAATTTGCACAACTTGGCGTTACGCAGTTATTGAAGCTACTGGGTATGATTAAAAATTAAGACAGCATAAGCACAATTATTCCAGATATTACAGGTAAAGAATTTTGTGAGTCCTGCCACAAATAAGCTACGTATTGTTTATTGACCATTTGTGACATGCCATAACAGCAAAAATTTAAAAAATCTAATAAGTAGGTTTAAAATTAATAAATACAAATGTATTCTGACAGTTTATGAGTTGCTTATACTTTCTATTTGCTAAATTTCCTCAACCTTAACACAAAATAAGAAAAAAGTGAATTTTTAAGAAATTTGCGGGATTTCCCGGTTAGAAAAAACAACGGGGATCCCGTTTGAGAAACCCTAGTTTTATTGCAACATTAAATGTTGTTGAAATTTTTTAATAGAAATCTATTATGTATTTTTGACTATAATAATGTTATTACATCTATTTATTTTACATTCCAACTATGAAACACAAGGGAAAAAGAAAAGTTTTAGAAAATTTACTTTTTAAAATACTAAAAGTAGGCTACTTTTTATTAAAAAAAATGCATCTATAAACTATAAATATATATTTTCTACGTGTTATAAAATAAAATTTAAATTTGAAAAATCAAATTTTTAGTAAAATCACAAAAAAAATTATTGGGTTGTTTATGTTGAGGTTACTTCCATATTTTATTCAGTAACTGTTTACGAGAATATGCATTGTATGTGTATACAGGGCGATTCAAGAGGATAGAGAAATAGCTTAGAAAACGATAGTATAGGTCATTGTAAGCAAAAATATTTATATGAACATGGATATTATTGTATTATTTTCAGTAGTTTCGGAGATACAGCTATATAAAAGTTGCTCAATATAACAATAATAATGAATGACACGTGTGTTACATTCAAAACAAATGTTCAAAACTTGAACTCTGAACCTCAATACCCTTTACAACTCGAGTCGGGAACATCACGTGTCGTTTCTCTAAGTTAACGGTGATGACCACCCCTAATTTAGAGACAAAATTCGAGTCTCATCGCATCATCTCCTGGAAACAGATGTTACACGTGATGAAAGTGATAAGGATGTAAGTCTAAGTGATGTAAGATTCGACGGACTCGATTGCAAAGTGTACTGAAGATCGAGATTCGATTTTGACTATTTGTTTTCAATGTAACGCACATGTCATTCATTATTATTGTTATTATGAGCAACTTTCATACAGCTGTATTTCCGAAATTGCAAAGAATAATACCCATGTTTATATAAAGTCTTTTGCCTACTATTCACCAAGAGTTTTCCCTCTCCTCTTGACCCATCTAGTATACGTAAATAAATGATGTCTTAATATGTAAATATTTTATAAGATCAGATGTATTTTTAAACTTTCGTGCCATCATCATAAAATTTAGAAAAAATTTTCTAGTTATTTCTGAAACTAAATGATTGAATTATAAAAATAATTTTTATATTTTTGAATTCCACAAAATATACTTTATTTTTATACATTATATATACCGTTATTCAAAATTTATCGAAAGAAATATTAACAAAGCTGTTTACTACAGAGTATTTTACATTATTTGTTCAAATCTAATAGATATTTTAATAAATCCTTACAGTTTCTTTGAATATACAGCTTTATAAATGACTTTTAAAAATCAGTATATTTATTTTACCGTTATAACATCTTTTGGATAAGAGAAAATATCAATTTAATAAATATGAAAGTTATATAATGTAATAAAGAAACATAATATAGGATGGTTATAGTCTTTCCTTGATTACAAGTATTTAATATTTGTTATATTTAATATTTCCCTAACTACAAACATTACAGAAAAACCATAGCAATTAACCTAAATTATGCTACAAATCATAGTTTTTGCACAATAAATGTTTGTAATCAGGGAAAGACTTTATGATCACCTTGTATATCAATTAAAGTATCAGTGTGTCCTTGGAAAAAACATTTTTATATATTATATGTAGAAAAGTTTCAAAATTTCTGATATCTGTTTATTCCTAAAACTGAAAATTCTATATTTTATTTAACTTATTTTATAATTATAGTTTTGTAATAATATATATGTAATAGAATCTCTATATTGTGTGTAAAATTCTGAATAACGGTATAAAATATTTTAGTAAGGACTTTTTAAAATATAAATATATTTTGTGAAGTAGAATTTAAAATTTTTTATACTTTTTAATTTTAACATAACATACTTTCTTTATTCAAGTAAATATTTATTTTTTAACAATAATTTGCTTAAATTTTCATAGTTTCCTTGATAATCGAATCAAGAAAATGATAAAATTAATTTTTAAAATGTAATTTGAAGTTGTTATAAGATTCTATTCATCCAAGATTTTTATTAATTTCAAAACAAGACAAAATATATTTAAAAATTATTTTTAAAAGGTTTATTAGAAAAATATATATTTTATTTTTTATATTTGAAATTTTTAAAAATTAATCTTACTAAAATTATAAAACTTTCTTTCTTATTCACTTAATGTATTATTATTTTAAGCATCACTAACAATAAAATTTACATGAAAGATTATTAATTTCTGTTTACAACACATATTTTATTAATACAGATATTTGCAAAGATTCATTATTCTTATTTATAATCAAGTTTGTGGAAACTTTAATGAATTCAAGAAAGTTTAATATGAATAATTAATTCATTGAAAACATTATAGCTTTGGAGTTAAATATTTTAAAAACTCATTTTTAAATCAATTAATTGAAGAAATAAATTTTTTATTGGGAATTAATAAGAAAAAAGAAACAATAGATAAGAAATTTTAAAAAATCCTAATAGGATATAAAAAGTATGCTATAAAAAATCTCTGTAATGATTAAAAGCATTAATTCAGGACTCTAAATTTTATAAAGTCACAAAAATTACTAATGGATTATTCTAATTTATAAAAAAATACTGCATTAATGGGAATAAATATCTTTTCAAAACACATTGAAGAGAATAAAGAGTATTATTTAAAGTAACAAACTTTGTAATTACGATTAAAAAAGTAATAAGACGTTAGTTTTAAATAAAATTTTAAAATATTTTGGCATTTATCTGTATTGTTTCTGTTTTATAATTGGTTTTACATCATTTTAATTGTTACTATATTCATAATAACGAAGAGAGCAATATTTTTAGAGAAAATATTTCGAAAACTGTGTTGGAAGTTTATTTTTTATGTTTTGGCTGACAAAAGAGTTTCTCCATTTCTTGGTTGAATGCTAGAAATAGAAAGAAAAACACGTAATTGCTAGAGCTAGTCAAAAGAATAAAATGAAATGATAGTTACATAAGCTTTGAAATACTTTGAAACTAACGTTTCTTTCAGACAACATTTTCCGGAGGGTATTTTTCTGATCTGAGAGAGCGACAAATGCAATTGGTTGGTGAATTTATATGTTAGATATATAAAAATATACATATATGCATACATAGAAATAATGATCATTTACGTGTTTTTACAAAACTGTTTATATGAGGGTGTATATATCTTTAACTTCAGGGTAATACCCTCAAAACTCCCACTGAAAGAAACCCTGTTTTGAAGCAAAAATTAGAAAAAACAACTGTTTAAAAGAAAAGAAAATCAAGTTTATTTTATAAGAAAATGCTAAGAAAATTTTAAATTATTGTTAAGGAATTATGCTTAAAATAAATCGTTTTAGTTCATTTTAAGCATTATATTTTATTTTAAAATTTTAATTTAATTTTTAGTTTTTCACAAACTGAATATTATTAAGTATACAAAAGATGTATATAAAAAATGAAAAAAAAACTTGAAGTAAAAAAAAGCAACTACAAATTTACAAACAACACGTAAATCTAAATACAGATTTAATTTAGGTGATGACAAAAATATTTCTGATTGGAAGAAAAACAAAAATGTTAATCTCATTCACAAATTTGAATTTTCCATTAATTTTCTGAGTTAAATTTAAATAGTATATTAAATTTTCTTTTATATGTTATTTAATTATAATCTTTTAAAGAAAATTTGAGCAAAAATTTACATTTCACGTTCAAAAACAATCTAAATTTACGACCAAATGGCAACTATCAATAACTTAAGTTTTAATGCAAATATGTAGATACAACAAAACTATTTCTCATTTTAAAATGAGAATAATGATTACCATTATTAAATATATAATTTAAAGCTTAAAGAAGTAAATTTAGAACCGAGTAATGAAGTATCTAGCCACAATCCATTGACGCTATAAAAGAGATTGGAAAATTTTAACATTTTTTGACATTTTAAATACTGTATTTGTATTCCAATAAAACAGAACATTTACGAAATCGAACTTTCTTAAATAAGTTTTCTTGCATTGATGGATGGGATGATCGAGTATATTTGAATTACTTTAGGGATCAACGGACCATTGCTTTCTGCGGAAGTACTTGAAATGCCAAAACTTGGTCTTCCAGCTATAAATGATAACATTTCAATCTAGTTTGCAAACATAAAGTCTTTTTCGAGTTGCTGATGACATGAAATGGTAATTTTATTTTAGATACGAATACATTAAATATAAATCCGACATTGACATTATAAATCCTTTGGGCATCCTGTCGTAACAAAACTTTTATCTTATCCATAAGCGTAATAAAAATTAAAAAGAAAGGTTATTTTAATGCTGTAATTGTTGATATTTGCTCAAATTTCGAGATACTGAAACAAAGTATTACCACGTTAAAAATTAATTAATAAAAATTAAAAAGAAATGTTATTTTAATGCTGTAATTGTTGATATTTGCTCAAATTTCGAGATACTGAAACAAAGTATTAGCAGATTATAAATGAAATGGGAAGATTAGAAAGAAGGGGGGAAAAAGGATAAGAAGAGATTGAAGTTTCTCCGATAACAACGAAACATTACTTAAGTATATTAATTAAATATTTATTAATAACTTTAATTAAAATTCAAACCATGCAAATTATATACCTTGCTTTTAATGTTTACTTTATGAAAAATATAAGAGAAGTTTGTTGTATGCTGAGAAGAAGTAAGTAAATAAATAAATAAATAAACAAAGAAAAAGAATAGAAGTTTTTATATTAAATAATATATCAATAAGCAAAATAAGAGATTCAAGAACAAAATTGTTTATCTANAGTGAACATATTGTATTAAATTGAATTTCACTAGCAACTTTTCATCGAAACTTTTCGTTTTTTTCCCGTTGTGATCAATATTGACCTATATATAATATAGATGTTCTTATGTAAATAAATATTCATGATTGGTTTTTTTAGATTAAAATAATCTCCATGGGTTTGAATATAATAAAAAATATAGTTGTTGTTTTAAAATTGTTTATTCCTAAATTATGCGTTTGTTTGTTACAAGTTACATTTTTTTAGTATTAAAACAATATTAAATATATGTAGAGGAGAAGGTGGTATTATGGAACCCCAATTACATTTTAGTGAATTGTAAACAAGGTATCATAACTACAACTACAGTTTTTGTGCGAAAAGTACCGGTAACTAGTAAACTAAATGTTCCTAATTGGATTTTTCGCTNTGCTACCGAGAATGCCCTTTCCGATTCAATTGATGCGAGTGGAATCGTGTTTAATGCATTTAAGAGAAGACAAATACGCCGTATTATGCGTTTTTTCACCTGTATCCTAAAAGATTTATGGTTCGTTTTCGAAATTGTAGTACTTCTTTTGTTCTCCAGTATTCTTGATTTGTCTACCTCGACTGCTTTAATAGAAACATCATAGTCCAATAATTCGGCAGTTCGTTTGTCTTTAATAATCAGATTATGAAAAAAAACTTCATACTTGCAGACTTCGTACTCGTTTGTATTCTTGCCCAATTTGCACAACTTGGCGTTACGCAGTTATTGAAGCTACTGGGTATGATTAAAAATTAAGACAGCATAAGCACAATTATTCCAGATATTACAGGTAAAGAATTTNATTCTAACAATTTAGCAACATATTTTTGCTTTGGGTTGTTTAAATAACGATATGCATATAAATAGTGTGAAATATTTTTATAATTAGCTTAAAAGAAGTGATATGAATGAAACTGATGTACAGTACGAAACTTGAAGCACTTCTATTCTGTGATATCTATAGAAAACTTCTTTGTTATGTTTTATTTAGGGTTTCTCATTTCCCGGTCTTCTGCTTGTCCGGGATTCCGGAATAAAAGTGAAGTGTTTCCCGGGATCCCGGGAAATCCCGGAACAAAATTAATTATTTTTAAGATATACAAAATATCATGAAATCAAATGATATAATCATTTTTCGTTTTCAAAGTAATTATATATATATAAAATATATGGAAGATACAAAGTGCCAAAGACATTTTGTATCTTCCATGTATTTGTAATTTATCCATGAAATGTGTAATTTAAATCGCTTTAACGTCTTTTATGATTTTAATAATTATCTAAAAATAAATCGTTAGGTATGTTTTTTATATACCTAACGATTTATATATATAAGTTTAGATAGTTAAATATTGAATTTTATTCTAACAATTTAGCAACATATTTTTGCTTTGGGTTGTTTAAATAACGATATGCATATAAATAGTGTGAAATATTTTTATAATTAGTTTAATCATCTTGCATACTTACATTAATTAAGCTAGAATTAAAAGTTTTAAATACTGTTTTCAGAATTCATTTGCATAAAGCAATTAATAATTGAAAATGAGTTGGATGTTCGTTTGAACAGAATCGATTCTCGTGATGTTTCTTGGAAATATTTTTGGATTAATATGTCAACATACTTTTGTTGATTCTGTCTCTCGATCAAAACATTCGATGTATCTGTAGTAGGATTGTGTCCAGTTCTATCTTCGGAATTATGTGCCTTGGTCAATAAGAAAAAAAAATACTTCTGGATATTAAATACATTTGCTGCCAGAGCAGATCGATAATGTATTATCAATCAATAAATATGCATAGAGCCAAAACTGCAATTAAACCTTCTTTGATAGCAATTTATTAATAAAATGGTTATAATTTCTTTTACGATCAATAAAATTGAAAACATTAAAATTAATTGCCTGTAATAATTTTCAAATACAGTAGGCCCTCGTTATATCGAGGATTCGGATATATTGCGCTTCTTTTTTGGCGGGTTCTTCTTAAAAGCACTTGAGTCAATAAATTTTAAATGACCAATTGCAATTGAATTTCTTTTTGTAACGAAATATGTTATTTTATTTTCACCGTTGTCTTTGAAACTATCACTGCAGGTTTAACAATAAATTTACCAAGATCTAAATAAGCAAAGCACGTANCTCCAGTATTCTTGATTTGTCTACCTCGACTGCTTTAATAGAAACATCATAGTCCAATAATTCGGCAGTTCGTTTGTCTTTAATAATCAGATTATGAAAAAAAACTTCATACTTGCAGACTTCGTACTCGTTTGTATTCTTGCCCAATTTGCACAACTTGGCGTTACGCAGTTATTGAAGCTACTGGGTATGATTAAAAATTAAGACAGCATAAGCACAATTATTCCAGATATTACAGGTAAAGAATTTTGTGAGTCCTGCCACAAATAAGCTACGTATTGTTTATTGACCATTTGTGACATGCCATAACAGCAAAAATTTAAAAAATCTAATAAGTAGGTTTAAAATTAATAAATACAAATGTATTCTGACAGTTTATGAGTTGCTTATACTTTCTATTTGCTAAATTTCCTCAACCTTAACACAAAATAAGAAAAAAGTGAATTTTTAAGAAATTTGCGGGATTTCCCGGTTAGAAAAAACAACGGGGATCCCGTTTGAGAAACCCTAGTTTTATTGCAACATTAAATGTTGTTGAAATTTTTTAATAGAAATCTATTATGTATTTTTGACTATAATAATGTTATTACATCTATTTATTTTACATTCCAACTATGAAACACAAGGGAAAAAGAAAAGTTTTAGAAAATTTACTTTTTAAAATACTAAAAGTAGGCTACTTTTTATTAAAAAAAATGCATCTATAAACTATAAATATATATTTTCTACGTGTTATAAAATAAAATTTAAATTTGAAAAATCAAATTTTTAGTAAAATCACAAAAAAAATTATTGGGTTGTTTATGTTGAGGTTACTTCCATATTTTATTCAGTAACTGTTTACGAGAATATGCATTGTATGTGTATACAGGGCGATTCAAGAGGATAGAGAAATAGCTTAGAAAACGATAGTATAGGTCATTGTAAGCAAAAATATTTATATGAACATGGATATTATTGTATTATTTTCAGTAGTTTCGGAGATACAGCTATATAAAAGTTGCTCAATATAACAATAATAATGAATGACACGTGTGTTACATTCAAAACAAATGTTCAAAACTTGAACTCTGAACCTCAATACCCTTTACAACTCGAGTCGGGAACATCACGTGTCGTTTCTCTAAGTTAACGGTGATGACCACCCCTAATTTAGAGACAAAATTCGAGTCTCATCGCATCATCTCCTGGAAACAGATGTTACACGTGATGAAAGTGATAAGGATGTAAGTCTAAGTGATGTAAGATTCGACGGACTCGATTGCAAAGTGTACTGAAGTTCGAGATTCGATTTTGACTATTTGTTTTCAATGTAACGCACATGTCATTCATTATTATTGTTATTATGAGCAACTTTCATACAGCTGTATTTCCGAAATTGCAAAGAATAATACCCATGTTTATATAAAGTCTTTTGCCTACTATTCACCAAGAGTTTTCCCTCTCCTCTTGACCCATCTAGTATACGTAAATAAATGATGTCTTAATATGTAAATATTTTATAAGATCAGATGTATTTTTAAACTTTCGTGCCATCATCATAAAATTTAGAAAAAATTTTCTAGTTATTTCTGAAACTAAATGATTGAATTATAAAAATAATTTTTATATTTTTGAATTCCACAAAATATACTTTATTTTTATACATTATATATACCGTTATTCAAAATTTATCGAAAGAAATATTAACAAAGCTGTTTACTACAGAGTATTTTACATTATTTGTTCAAATCTAATAGATATTTTAATAAATCCTTACAGTTTCTTTGAATATACAGCTTTATAAATGACTTTTAAAAATCAGTATATTTATTTTACCGTTATAACATCTTTTGGATAAGAGAAAATATCAATTTAATAAATATGAAAGTTATATAATGTAATAAAGAAACATAATATAGGATGGTTATAGTCTTTCCTTGATTACAAGTATTTAATATTTGTTATATTTAATATTTCCCTAACTACAAACATTACAGAAAAACCATAGCAATTAACCTAAATTATGCTACAAATCATAGTTTTTGCACAATAAATGTTTGTAATCAGGGAAAGACTTTATGATCACCTTGTATATCAATTAAAGTATCAGTGTGTCCTTGGAAAAAACATTTTTATATATGATATGTAGAAAAGTTTCAAAATTTCTGATATCTGTTTATTCCTAAAACTGAAAATTCTATATTTTATTTAACTTATTTTATAATTATAGTTTTGTNGCCGCACTCCTTTTGGCCTCAGCGAGTTTAACCCGTAGTCTCATCAATTCGAGCTCGTTTTCCGGGACGCCTTTTCCCCGCCCCATCTGTCTCTGCCTGTCTCGGACATCGAACGTCCCGGATCATCGTCTTCCCAATCTTTTGCTCTAAACCTCCGCGATTCCACGCGTTCAGGCATCTCTGCGGTAGCGAATAAAATAAAATTTACCTGGGTCAATGATTGCAGGTGTTGTTCGGTTCCTATGTCCGTCGCAGATCAGCCTTTCCGATCCTTGGTAGTTCGAGTACGTAATCCTGTCGAATCCTGTGTAATCCTGTCGAGTCTGCGCCAGTCAAATTAAAATATTTCTTCAGTTAACTTTAAAACTTGAAGTATATTGAAAATAAACGTATGTACAGTTACAATTAAAGTTCACATATAAGAATTACAAACAGTAGATATTAACAAAGTTCAAAGTAATCATCCACAACAACAGGTCCGTCGGAAAAGCACCTTACGACGTACGAATTCAAAGTCTACAACAACACAACAAGATGAGACGATCTTCTAAGACAACTCCGGCAACTAAGGTCAACGTGAGTTCATTCTACGAGTCCAAAGCGAACTAAACTTCCCGCCAGAACTTCACTGCTTTTATAGGATTGAAGCTACATTGANCGATTTATATTTTAAAAATAATTAAATTCACTTAGCATTCAAAACTTGTGAATTTTGAAAAAAAAACAAAAAAACAAATTTGCTGATTAAATACGGACAACTGTTTAACTGAAGTAAAACGGGTTTTCCCCTTGCTATGGATGTCTGCCTAGTTCATTTCAGCCACATTCCGCTACAGTTCGCCTTTATTATCAGTTCGAAATGGGGTGGTTCCATAATACCCGCAGTGTTCCATAATACCACCTTCTCCTCTATATTTAAAATTGTAATCAAAATTAATTAAAGCCTAATTATAGAAAATAAATTAATATGTTATATTTTCATTGTTTCTGAATTCAAACAAAAGTTATTTTATTCTAGGTCTATAATATCTGCTTCAATTGAAGTACTAAGAAAAGGATCTTTGGAATCATATTCCACGTCTTTAAGAGATTTGTAAGGATTTTATTCATTTTTTTAATTATTTTATTTCTTTTCAAAAAATATATTAAAAATTCGACTTTTTAATAACTATATTTAACACAAATAAAAAAATGTTTGATTTAAAATGAATAACTTCAGTTGTAATTTCAATACTTAACAATATTCTTCTCTAGTCGTTAAATTAAAAATAATAAATTTTTATTAGAAATATTTAAAAATTATTTATCAAAAAAAGTAAATGAAATATGGACAGAAAAGAATGAGTTAAAAGTAATAAAATGTCAGGTTTCATCGCTGGAGACAAGTCAGGAAAGAGATCTTATAGATGAAATGAGAATGCGACAAGGATGTAAGGGCGTGAAAAATGAGAAAGAAGCGCACAGTTATAGCTAACAGAAGAAAGTGTCGAGAAAAAACTTACAGCAGAATATATTGTAAGACGTGAATGATATATATAACTCTTTGAAAAAATCGAATTTAGAAAAATGTTTAAATAACAAAGAATATAACGCAAATGTATATATTTTAAACTCTAAAGAAAGAAAATAGTGTTTATATTATATGTTTTATTTTATAAGTTAAAAAGAAAAGAAATTAAACTTACTGTTTGTAAAAGAGTAGCGAATATAAAATAGGAGATAAAAAGATTCACCAGGGAAAAATGAAGAAACTATAATGAAATGTAGTAAACGTTGAGAAGAAGTAAGGAAATGAAATACTTTAAACTTTTTTAAAACATACTCTGGAGAAAATTCTATATTTAAATTCATTCTAAAAATATTTCTTTATTTGTGGAGAGAGTGAAACTTTTTTTGAAATGTATAATTGCTTTTTTTGGCAAAATTTAATGTAGCATTGAATAAATTAAAAACTCATCAAAATGATTAAAATGAATGGCATTGAGTAATACTCGGAGGAAGTAAAATTAAATAATGTAAATAAATTTTGGAAACCATTGAATGTGAATGATACAAACATTTTATAAATTCACATAATTCGGTAGTATCATATACATATCTATCACATGTGAAGTATTCATATAGCTTACATATCGATATATTATGCCGCTATGTATTTTAAACTAATGCATTTGGTATATGTTATATATAATGTAAAATCTACCATATATGCTATAGGTTACAGTTGACATCAGTTGATAGCTCTCATTACTTACATTCGAACAAATAATGTACAGTACATATTTACAGATACATACCACTCAATCTATAAAATTGAGTTTATGTGAATAATGTGAATGACTAATCAATATATTAGCTTTGATAGATGAGGTTGAAGAAATGAAAGAAAGTTGCATAAATTGATCATACAGATATGACAATAAATAAAGAAATTGTTGACAACAAAATCTAAGATGGAAACATTAAATACTTGTATCATGTATGGACAATAGAGATCGTTTTACTTTTATGAGATGTTTTCTTCCTCTTCCTAATTTTTATTCCTTCTGAACCATAAGACTCATTGGTTTTTTCTATCAATACAGTTATGTAAATTCTAGAAAAAACATTGTAAAGAATTATGAAAATATAAAATAATTTATGCTATATTCGTAAATTCATATAAAATAGATAACATTTTAAAAATATATTTAAGTGTATTAATAATTATCAATAATCATGTCAAGATAATAAATATAGTCTCCAACTTATTGGCAGATATCCATATAATATACACGTTAATAATCATAGTTATAATGTCCACATTAGACGACCAAAAGAAAAGTAGCTGTATAACAGGGAATTTCATTATTATTATTATTATTAGGAGTAACCCTAATTTGAATTCCATACAGATCCTTAGATTTTTTGTAGACAATTTGAACAGTAATGTTCTACCCTATTCATGTTGGACAAACTTTTACAGGTTGAACCTATTCAGAGTAAACTCAAAGCAAAATCAAACATTAAGAGCATATCATAAATCAATTTGAAAATACAATCGCATTATATTAGAAATTCAATATCAATAAAATAATTTGATTTTATTTAGACATTTCAATTAACATCAGTATTGGTAAAATAGTATATACTAAAAAATAAACGAGATAATTATAATATTATAATACATTTTCAGTTTCTTCGCCAGATGTCATTATTTATATTTATTTATTTTTATACGTACTCTATAACTACTGAATTTTTAGAAAGTACGATATTAATATTTGTATAAGATAAAGTTATGTATTTAGTTGTACATTTGAATAAAATCTCTTTCAAGTCGGACCATATTACATACATTTTTAGTTGTACTATACTATTTTATATTAAGAGCGGATTCGATAGTAACAAAGTCTGAATGTCTTAAAAGTTATGTTCACTTAAACTGACAACAAGAGGAAATAAATTTCTGTTAAACAATATAAAAGCATTAACGATTAGAAATCATCCATAAATTACGAAACGCAATTTTATTTTATTTTAGATCCTTCTTGCACTTAATATGATTCAGTTTCGTTTAGTTGTTATGTAACAACAAGACGAAACTGAATTTTATATGTATTCTTGCTTTCATAAAAGATTAAATTTATATAAATTTTAAAGTTTACTTACTGAGGTAATTAATTTAACGAAATTATTCATGATGTTTCTTTAAATATTTATGAAAGTTGGTTTTAAAATATTTACTCTATTTTCTGTATATAATCACTCAATATATAAAACTCTTATTACTAATGATTTGAAAATTCGACGATCATAGAATACAAAATAGATAAACACGTATGTAGGCTATATATATACACACACATGGTGGTTACAATTAAAGTATCTTTATTTATAGCGCTCTATGGCTTTTGATACCAAAATTTTCATGCTTACTGTTCAAGGTATGGAAAGAAGAAATGGACATTATATACAAAAAGTTAGTGCTAAAATATGCCGATAGGGGAAAATATATCGTTCTTAAACATAAAACACGATATGGAAGAGCACAAAAAAGAAATAAAGACAAATTCAAAATGCAAAACTAAATTTTTGTCATCTCAACCTGGAAGTTATTCGTCGTTTATTTAAGATGGAAGATGACGCTGAAGTTGCAGTCATGCTTCGAAGACAT
This sequence comes from Centruroides sculpturatus, assembly GCF_000671375.1. Taxonomy (NCBI): domain Eukaryota; kingdom Metazoa; phylum Arthropoda; class Arachnida; order Scorpiones; family Buthidae; genus Centruroides; species Centruroides sculpturatus. Next base: position 386,956 of record NW_019384342.1, read on the forward strand.
TATCGTTGTTTTGGGTCAGAAAATCCATCAGATACACAGTATGCTGGGCTGCAAAACACAACACATCTGGAGAAATGCTCCACATGCTGAATTATGTTCTCGTTTAAAGCAGCTAGTTTAGAAACACATCTTCGATAGACATTTGCTTTGAGGTGACTCCCATAGCCAAAACCCACATGGTGTATGATCGCGGTGGCATACCATGGGAAAAAGCGACTAATTACCCTTTCTTCAGTGAAATGATCTTGTAACAGCTATTGTAGCGGTCTTGCGATCTGAGATAGAGCTCCATCTTTCACGAGAATTGTCTCGTCTAGGAATCCTCTTTGCAGCATTGTATCTATTAAAATAGAAAACTTGACAATTAAAACATGATCAGGCGGAGTAAGACGCAGTTTCTACTAATTTTTAAGAATCTGCTTGTGATATTCATCGTTATATCACTCTGCTGCTGGAAAAACGCGATTTATGCGACATATTTTTCCTATCGGCACATTTTTGAATTAAATTTTTTCCGTGTAAATGGTACATATAGAGGGAGAGAGTATTTGAATAAGCAATCACTAATAAAATAAACTATATCCGCTTACAGTAATGGATAATGTTATTGAAATAATTATACTTCGGTTAATCTTATAAAATATATCAAAAACATAATTTATTATAATCAGAAATTAGTAATCAAAATGTTGCCATAATTTTTTATCAGTTCTTTTATCTTTCAGTTTTAAATTTCATTATTAGCGTAAAGAACGTTAGGAATATCAATATACAAATCATTAAAGGATGATTCCACAAGCAAATTAAACGCTTGCCTAAACTTAAGCGACCTGAAATTAATATAATTAAACATTAAATTTTATTTGTAAATATTAAGTAAAATATTCAAAGAAACCCGAAATTATTTGGCGTTTAGGGTCTCCAAATATGTTATTCTCCTTATACAGTATGTTAATAGAATTAATAAACTGTTTGACAGGTATTAATGACGTTCTTTGCGTAAATTCAAATATTTGTTATGCTGGTATTCATAGAATAAATAGATAAAAAGAGAAAAATTTGGAATTTACCAAACTCAAAAATCTCAAAATAAAAGAAAATGAAACGTACCAAAATACGTGGGAATACAGATTTGAGATGTGGCATTAAATTATTTTCTTATTAATAGTATTAATTAAATTACATTAATTTAATTAATACTATTAATAAGAAAATAATTTAAAGGAATATATTCAAACGCATAATATGCAGACTATTTTTAATATTTTCCTCTGTATATATTTTTGAACGTTTTTAATTTTATACGAATTAACAAAAAATAAAGATTCGAGCTTTTAACTGGATCTCTTACAAGTAATTCTCCTACCGTCATCCAGATCCATTCACATCCAGAGCTGCATATCCAGGTCAACAAACATCAGTCTACTGTTGACCTGGATATGCAGCTCCTACTGTGGATCTGGACAAACCTATGACGGATATGAGAAAAGCCCTCTTACTATCTGCAAGACGAAAAGAGATAAAATTTTAAAAATTATTCCTTATCATAATGAAGAAAACTGATCACGATAGTAGGCTAATTTGATTTTAGCACTCTGTATAATAGGAATATTTATATAAAGATTTAAACGTAACAGAAAAATTCGAACTAAAACAGCAAGTATAAAATCATTTAATTCAGTAAGAAGGTTTACTCTATCCCGATTATCAAAAAATCTTGAATCTTTATAGAATTTCGAATATTTGAATTTCAGCTGGGTTAAACATTTTTCTTGAGATGTGAGTAAACTACAGGACGTATAGCGGATTTCACTTTTGTCCATTACAAGAGCTTGAAATACGATAGATTCCATTTATTACTCATGCCAATCAAAGAGAATCCTCATTTGAATTATTCATAAGAATTGAATCCAGCTTTTTCATGATTCAAATTTGAAAGAGAATTTTATTTATAAAATTTAAGTTTTGAATCAAACTGAAAGATACAGTAATTAATTTTTTTTATATAGCCTGTTATTTCTATTGATATACAAAATTTAATAAAACGATTGGTGTAAAATTTTAATATATAGGCCTTTCTAAAAAAAATAAATTGCAGAAAGTAGTTTTATTCAAAATCAAACGTCTCCCACTTGTATATCTTTTGCCCGACAAATTTGATAATAAGAGGCTCTAGGAAATATTACCTTTCTTCCTTCCTCTTACATCTGTAAAATTACATATTTATAATCTTCTGATAATATCTGTAATTGGTCTATAATAATTCACAATTTAATAATTCATGATAAAGCTTTATTAATATTGCTGGGAAGACTATTAAATGTCAATTTCGTTGTTGCAGAGAAGCAATTAAGAGCATGTGACAGTGTGCTAAATTACCGACTGTTGCGTTTCATTCATGATTTTTGATGGTCTTATGTAAAACCGTTTTTTAGCCTTAAATGTGAGTAAAGCGGTAAAGCGATATTCATTTTGATGCAAAACAGTTCTAAATCTGAAGGTCTTGAGATCACGAGAAGGAAATGACGAGTTTGGCATGTCGATAGAAAACGACCAACTGGTAATTCTCTCTTTTGTAAGATGTCGCAGCAGTTGTCGGACAGAATGATCGATACGTAGAGACTCCCTGCCTTGCATAAAAACAATTGTTTCTAGGCATTCTCGATGCTGTAAATTTGGTATTACAACATTCGTCAGCGTGTCTCGGTAGCGTTGAAAAGTTACTAAAAAATGAGGTATCCAGTAGAGTACTTTAAAAAAAAGAATGGTTCGATAAGATGAAAGCGTAAATCTACTCCAAATTGTTATTTTGAACGAATATAATGGCTTTCTTTTTTATAAAATAAATAGGATCCATTGGCCATCCATTAAATGTGATAGTTAAAAAAATTTACTATCGTAAAGATCTCAAAAGAAAATAGATTTCGTCGTCTTGCAGAATATTTCAAGGTCAAATTTCCTCGTTCTTGGCAAAGTTAAAGTAAATAGCGTTTGAGCCTCAACGTCCCTTACTTGTCATTATAGAGTTTGACAACTTTCTTAAAGTAATATTTTGCTGAAGTATTTCTTAACTAAGATATTACTATGAATATTATATTCTATAATAAGATATAAGACATCAAATTCATGTGTTATTGCATAAGTATTGTTCCGTTAACATCTTGATCTCCATAAAAGTCATTGTAGCCATATTCTACTGTATATCTTCTGCTGATGTTGACTGATTCTAGTTTTTCCTTTTCTTCATATTCAGGTTTGAACCATGTAATTAAATTTCGATTGTAATATTCCAGAACTGTGTTGTTATTGTTTGATAATAGAACTTCATTAAGAAAGCATGGTAAAGCTATCAGCGCACAAAATTTTAATGCATTAAAAACACCCATCATTTTCATCAACATATAATATTTATGAATAGAAATTCCGAAATTGGCTAACTTTTTAAATTACTTTCTACGTATTTTTTAAATTATATCATTCAAATTTCACCGCAGTACTATAAAATTATAAAATTTGTCAAAATGCTAAAAATGATTACATAAATTCTGTCAACCATTTCTTGTTGTCACTCAAAATAGTATTATATTAATTGGATATTTTGAATTAATTTCCAAATTACGTAATGTCTTTTACAGTAAAGCATTCAGCAGTCAAAAGTTCATTTTTAAATGAATTTTAATATTTTTATAATTGTGGCTATATCATATTGCTTTAAAATTAAGCTTTAAACATTTTAATAGCAAAATATTTTCCAAGGAAAATATTTTTTGTAATGTTTCGAGAATTACTTCTGTAGCAGTCGTGAGCAATCCGCGGCCACACGGGCTCATTCTAATATCGAGTTTTGGCAACGTAATTCTATTTTCTTGTTTTCTGCCATGTGCCATTATTCAATCCTAATTAACCTGATATTCGTGACTAAGAACATTCAAACTAAATTTGATCAGTGAAAAGATGAAAATAAACTACCGGAATAAACTATTACTAGTTTGCATATCATTAGCATGTTTTATTTTAGTATTTATCATACAGGCAGTTATGGTGTATGTTGATACTCGGCAGACTTAAAGCCTACAACTCTAAGAAAAAATTCATGCGGCCACCTAAAACATACGGCCTGCATCCAGAAAATGTTCGTCGCTGCTCTAAAGCACTTAAAGTTTATAACTTTCATGTTTTTCTCTTTTAAGTTATAACAGTGGCATTCAAATTGTGTTCCTCGAGAAACCTTCAAATAACTTTCGTAATGAAAATGAAAATAAAACTTTGTAGAACTCTTGATGATTGCTTATGGAATATAATTTGAATACCACCGAGTTATATGAATTAATTCTAATGATAGTTTTTAATATTTATACTTTTTANAGATAAGAAATTTTAAAAAATCCTAATAGGATATAAAAAGTATGCTATAAAAAATCTCTGTAATGATTAAAAGCATTAATTCAGGACTCTAAATTTTATAAAGTCACAAAAATTACTAATGGATTATTCTAATTTATAAAAAAATACTGCATTAATGGGAATAAATATCTTTTCAAAACACATTGAAGAGAATAAAGAGTATTATTTAAAGTAACAAACTTTGTAATTACGATTAAAAAAGTAATAAGACGTTAGTTTTAAATAAAATTTTAAAATATTTTGGCATTTATCTGTATTGTTTCTGTTTTATAATTGGTTTTACATCATTTTAATTGTTACTATATTCATAATAACGAAGAGAGCAATATTTTTAGAGAAAATATTTCGAAAACTGTGTTGGAAGTTTATTTTTTATGTTTTGGCTGACAAAAGAGTTTCTCCATTTCTTGGTTGAATGCTAGAAATAAAAAGAAAAACACGTAATTGCTAGAGCTAGTCAAAAGAATAAAATGAAATGATAGTTACATAAGCTTTGAAATACTTTGAAACTAACGTTTCTTTCAGACAACATTTTCCGGAGGGTATTTTTCTGATCTGAGAGAGCGACAAATGCAATTGGTTGGTGAATTTATATGTTAGATATATAAAAATATACATATATGCATACATAGAAATAATGATCATTTACGTGTTTTTACAAAACTGTTTATATAAGGGTGTATATATCTTTAACTTCAGGGTAATACCCTCAAAACTCCCACTGAAAAAAAACCCTGTTTTGAAGCAAAAATTAGAAAAANTATAAGAATATTCAATAATTTACTAATTACATATTTACGTTTAATATCGCATTATTGCCAAAATAATTTACGCTTATATTAATTTATCGTTTCAGAAATATATTCAAAGGCAATTTTTTCTGTGAATTTCCTTGTTAAATCACATAGATTTATTATACGTTTAAAAATTATACTAAAAAATATATATTTGTTTTCATGTTTGAGATTTCGTCACAATTTCTTTTCATTCTAGTGACTTCGATAGCAACAGGATACGAAATCTATCAACAATGTCAGTCAAAGTTCAAGCAGAAATCATGTATGTGAATAAACATTTTAATAGGAATTTCTAAAATATTTTATATAATTTTTAAAACTAAGTCCATAAAACATTTACAACACATCTTTATATAACAGTTCTAAATAAATGTTCATATTCATAAATAAAAGTTTTTAAATATAATTTCAAAAATGAATAAAATAATTTCTAAGAATTCACCTTAACACGTATTAAGCTTCTATAAATAAACTGTTAACAATGATGCAACCTTAAGAAAGTAATGGCAATTTATAGGAAAGAAAATTTAAACTATTAATATAAATAATAAGATTAACTTATATATAAAATAGTCTATAGCACATTGTATTATATTGATTTAATAATCTAAATCAACAAGACGTATATACATATATATTTACATATATACGGACTTATCATATACATGTGTGTGAGTGTGTGTGTCTTGTTTGATTTAGACTAATTATTAAATAGTATTAAGGGCTAAAAGCGATATATTTATATTATTCCATTGTATTATATGGATATTATATTAATTTTTTGTTATTTGAAAATAATTTTTAAAAATTTTTGACAGGAATCTCGATTTTAATGCTATAGAAATCATTGAAGATTGGGCATTTCACGGATCTAATATCGCTAAACTGTAAGAAATGCTAATTTTAAATATCTAAAAACTTACTTTTTAATGCATTTTTATTGAATTTCAAATTTATATTTACATTTTAAACTCTGTAATTACAAAAATATGAGTAAGTGATATACAAATTATTTGTCATTGCATTTTATTAATTATATTCTAATTCATTCATTGCTTTTATAAGCAAGATTATCATTTATTGTCATTGCATTTTACGTTACCGGAAAAATATGAAATTGAGGAATTGTATAAAATGCCTAAAAACAGTCGGTAAAGTCTGAAATAAATACATGTTTTGCCTATGCATTTCATAGGATGCAGGATGCTTTGCTGGCAAAGTATGAAACGAACTGTATACATCTTTCGTCTTGTAATCAAGATATAACTTAAATACTATTTTTATAAATGTTCCTTTAAGATTATCTATTTTTCAGTTAGAAATTTAAAAAATTTAAAAATTAATTATTTTAAAATAGGCTAGATTCAGCATTTGTTTGAAATTAACACATAAAAATTTCATTGTCAAAATAACGGACACAAGTTTTTCAACAGCATCTCATAAATTCGTTGAATTTTGTGAAATGTAAAGACGGATACTGTGCAAAATACTCGCAAAAACATTATGATGCAAGTGTTTTACAAGAAGTTAGAAAAGAAAAATTTCATCACCAATAATAATGAGATTCCTTTTAGAGCTACATTACATATACGGTACATTTATAGGTATACAATAGTCCAGGTACAGTTTGGATTTAAAAAAGATTTCTTTATAATTTCTATTGGCAGCCTTGGCTTTCTTCGAGTAATAAGAATTTGTAATTCATGGCATTTACTTGTTAGTATTGATTGAAACCCAGTGCAACTAACAAGTAAGCAGGACAAAACAATGTCTCATCGTTCTGCAAACAATTTATGACATCAATTTTGTTTTTCTTTATAATGCTTAATTCCCTCTATTCTCAAGCATTACTATGTAACATAATAACAATTTTTTTTTGCTTAATCCAAAAAATCTTTGCTGCCCATTATGGTCTACCATCTTTCCGAGAACAATTTTTAAAATTTCTAGTGTCGTTTCCTTCCTTGCCAGACAGAAATTTGAGAAAAGTAATTTGAGTAGCCGTCTTCAGTATTGCTTGATTGATTATTAGGACATAGATTATTATTACTAAAACATTGAAAATTGTAATCATCGGCCAAAAAAAGCGACAAATACCAAATACAGCGAACACACTGACAATATCCTCGAAAAGCAGACTGGTGAGACTCTGTATTCAATATATTTTTGAATATAGACATTTTTCATGCTTCTGTTGATCATGGTGGAGATAGGATGCTGAAAGAGCTATTGATTAAGTATGCTAATACGTTATTACTCAACATGATATAGAACTTTTCTTGCAGCTGTGTAAATCTTGTCAACAGAAACAGAAAGATATCGTAATAAAGCCACTGATGTCGTAAGAATTTAACTCTTGATATCCAGCGGACCTGATAGATTTTCAAACTTATTCTAATGGTGATCTTAATTTATCATGACCACCTAAAAAGTTTGTGGTATTGAAAGCTCTTAAATCCAAGAGAGATGAAAAAGTAGCATATGGTTTTACTTGATACATTTATTCTTCGTGGTGCTTCAGTACGATAACGGAGGAAAGTTTGCAAACAAAACTCTGTAATTTGAAGGGTTACTGGTCTGAACTGAAAACTGTGACGGGAAATCCCGGGACTAAGTCAAAGCCAAAGAAGCATAGAAAGAGGAAACTAAAGTATAAAAAATATGATCACAACATGGATACAGGATAAAAATAATCTTCAATAAGAGTGAAGGTTTGTGGTTCAACCAGTTAATGAAGAACATCGCCTACTATTCATGTATTGATACAAAAGATCTCTATACGAGACCCTGTTCAGCTGCAAAATAAAGGTTAGTTTGAACACTTCACTGCACAAAAAAGTGTTGAACACCACAAAAAAGAAAGATTAAAGACATTAATTTAGATTCTACTGATGCTGAAAAAAAAGTGAGTTTAAAGAGAAAGTGAGTCCCTGTTTAAAGACACAATATCCTAAATCTTCAACTTCAACCCATGAATCAACGCTTCATTTGTTATGTCTAAAATCAATTAGTAGTGATCATTCAGGATTCTGAACTCATGCCATTTGTGGAAATTTTCTTTTGATTTGTGGAAGAAAGATTTGGTGCATCTACTACTTGTCCTCTTTGTTTCAAAAATAAGAAAGCTCTTGGTTGCAGACAAAATTCAAAAATAAATCTGGAGTTTCAAGCGAAGAAAATGAAAAATCTCTGAAAATAAGTTTCCGCCCGTTACACAAGGTTCTACAGTTCGTGTTCCAGTCTCAGAAATAGATAAAAATGGAAGGGCTGCTTCCAACATTTTGGTTATTGTAATAAATGTGACGAATGATGGATTTATCAACTGGTATCAAACAAAGTGTTCTGAAACAGCTATACCCAAGATTACAGTTCATAGTGTATAAATAAGCTCTTTTAATGTTAAATGACAAGGATAAAGAAATGTCTCTCGGGTCAGCAGCAACTGAAGAACTGAATAAGAATTTGTCGCATGTATAAAAATGGATGCTAGAACTTGAAATTCTTTTCGAACTTTTCGATTTTTGAACATAAAAAATATATTCGATTTCTATGACAAAAATTGTGAATACCTAGACGAATACAGGATTTATTACGATATTTTCAATCTAAGTTTTCAATGACTTTTTCCATTTTTTCTAATATTTCTTGTGAAGTTTAATAAATTTTAGACTGAAAAATGAATATCTGATGAATATAATAAATAAATGAATGAATATAATGATTTTAGAAATATTATTCAATGGTAATAATTTAAACGAAATAAATTATTACCATTTCTAGCAAATTGTTCAAATTTATTAGTTTTAATTTTTAATTAAGTCTTAGGCAGTGCCGGATTAACCAATAGACAAATAAGACAAATGTCTAGGACCCGAAATGCGGAGAGGTCCGGCTTCAATACAGGAAAAAAATATAAATAAATAATAATAAATTTTAGAAAATATATTAAAATATTTTAAAAATAATTGATAAAGTAATAAAATCGGATTCAGTGCTACATACTGTACCAGAGTGTAGTGGGCATGAGATTTGTACATGTGATAACTCCAAATATGCATATTGTACATGCATATTCACTGTTCACTGTTTGTCCGTTTGCAACTAAAGTTGCTATTGTAACAAGTAACGTAAACATTTTTTTCATTTATTCGACAATATCCGACATCAAATTTGACGCTGTACTCAAGAAAGACCTAGAAAACGGAAACGAATTTTTGATGATAATCAAACACATGAAAATATCAATTTAACCGGTCAAACAGATTTTAAAATAAATACATTCTATGTTATTTGTGACTAAATTTGTAGCGAAATTGATACAAAATGCAAAAAATATAAAAAAAAAATCAACAAAATATTTCAAGTATTTTTTACAGAACTTGAAAATGAAAAGAAAGTGTCGGATTATACAAGAGAAATAAGAAAAGTTTACTTCAATGACATTGATGTTGAAGAACTAGACGATGAACCGACACAATTTATTTTAATGGAGAGAAAACAAAATTTGCGAAGCCTAAATGATATGTACAGTACAGTACCAGTTCATAAAAAATATATTGTTAAAAATATTGTTAAAAATTTTGTTTAAAAAAATATTGTTAAAAATTTACTTAACTAGCCTGTAAAACCTTTGCTTTTAGGAATTTATGTATAAAATAAATAGATGTTTTCTTTAATAATGTTTGGAAAAAAAACTTGAAACATTATTAAGGAAACAAATTAAGAAGGCAACAGGAGAAAGAACTTTTCTGTTTTAAATCAGTTAAAAATTACTTAAGAAATTCAATAGGACGGAAAAACTAAGGTCATTACCAACGCTTGCTAGAAAACTATACTCTCGAACTGTTAAATTGCGAAGATATTATTGATGAATTTTCTGAAAAGAAAATTCGAAAATGAAAACTTTAAATCTTTTAGAGGCTGATTAATGACTATAATTGTATACATTTTTATATATTTTTGTTTATTTCAGAAACTTTTTTATTATACAATTATTATTATATTAGTGTTTATATTCTCTATTATGAATAAAAATTTTAAGTGACATTATTTAAGATTTGTTTAAAAACAACTTATTTAAATGGGACCTCAATTTAAATTTTGTCTAAGGGCCGCTAGGTTTTGCGGCACTGGTCTGAGGTTTTGTTATATTTAGGTTTGTTATCATAGCTCTTTATTGGGATGCAATTTGAAAAAAAAAAAATTGCAGACTATAAATTCTCATTGTCATCCGTTCATCCATCTTCCCTTAATCTCGAGAACGGATTTAGATAGATGAAACTTGAGACCAGATATGGAAACCTTGTGGACAATAGGCCCTGATTAACTATATACGAACTTCTGATGCAAACCGAAAATTACGTTATTTCAATTCAAAAATTTTTCCCTGGAAGATGTTAGATGATCGACACGACTCTATTGTTAAAGGAAAAGTATGATGTACAGGGGTAAGCACTAGTAATTTCAGGTGGAGAGTATATATTATAAATTAAATAAATTAAAAATGTGATTAAAAATTACAGCTTGGCATTGTGACANCCCTTCATACCAAAAATATCATCTCCATGATGTAAGCAAAGTTTTTATATCACTTCTTATAATTACTTTGAAATTTTAATATTTACTTTTCACTTACGTTTGCTTGTTGATTTTTTTTTTAATTTTAGAAATATTAAAGATAAAAAAATTTTCGATACATAACAAAGCCAATTATTGATTGATTAAATGCTTAATTTGAAAAATTATATTTAATTACCTATTTACAACTTGCTTCTAGAAAATTGAATTACAATTTAACAAAGCTGTCATTAAACCAAATTCGTTTTAAAAGTTTAACAAAATTTGTAATTTTAATTCAGTTGGTTTCTATTAAAATAATAAAACTTTAAACAATTTTTCTTTTATAAATTTCGCATTCTTTTTCATTTATTAAGATAATTAAGCAGTATCATATTAATACGACAATTAAAATTAACAGTATGTTTAATCCAGGTGTTCCCAACCTGATCGCTAGTGACCCTACAGGATTCGATAGATTTATTTATAGGGTCAATAAATTAATGAAGTTCTGTGGACAAATTTATTTTAAATTTATTATAATTAAAAATAACTTATATTCAGTTGATATAACTTTAAATTTTAGTAAAGTATAATACAATTTTCAAGTTAGATTTTTGTTTGATTATTTAATTTTTTTTTATTTCATCTTATTTGTAATTTATTCTTATTTTGTATTGATGAAGAAAGGGGTTGCCGTGTTACATATAATTTTGGAAAGGAATTAGTAAGAAAGGTTGAGAATCTTTGAGTTAATCAAATACCTGGTAAATATAAAAGATAAATCAATAAATTTAAATATATTTTTAGTTCTAACAGTTGATAAAACCATTAAAAATAAAATACAATAAAAGAAATGTGTAATACCAACATGATAGAAATAAAATGTAAAAAAAAATACAATGTGAACGAAGAATTTTCTTTCCTACTCGTCCTTTTTCATGTATTGTTTGTTCCTTTCTTTGCAAATTTTTTACATGACTTGTCTTTCATTTTAAAGATCTTTTCTAACTAGTTCTTTTCCGAAAGAAATTTCCAATTCAGAGGTCGTGCCATTCTCCATTTTACTTTTTTTTTATTGTACTGAAGACGTGATTGTTTGACCGAAGAAAACGGCTGACAGTTTTAAAGTTGAGCCACTGATAAATGCACATTTTAGAATCTTGAACATTTATCACTGTCAAAATGAGGAAAAGTTTTGATTTATTTCGTATCAATCCAACGGTTTTGACTAATTTTAATAATTTTAAAATTTATACCATAAAATCGTAAACATATGTATAAATATATTTTATCATTTAAAACTGATACTGTGGTAAAATTTTAGTACAATCGTCAAAATAAATCATTAAACTTTTAGTGGAAAATTCGAATAATTGAAAAAATTATCGCGTTATAAAAGTTTAATTTAATGAAGTATATGAAATTAAAGAATTTAAATTATAAATAAATAAGAAATAAATATAAAATTCCTCTGTAATTTTAATAATTAAAAAATAATAGCAGTAAAACATTCATATAATATAACTAATTTATGTCAACGAATTCGTAGTCATGTAAATATTTAGAAATTTTACTTTCTAAGCATCTATTTTTAAGGAAAGTTTTCCATTTTTAAAATATTTTTATTTTAATTTTGCCAATTTAAGTTTTATAATATTTAAAATGGCTAAATTTAAATTAGATTATTTAAAAAAATAATAATTATTGCATTAAATACTAAATAGAAATATTTGAATTTCATAAAGTTTAAGAATTGTTTGCTCAAAAAGTTTAGAAATTAGAAAAGTTTATAGAAAGTAATTTTTAAAAAATTTTAAATTTTATTATAATAAATTATTTTTAATCAAAAAATAGATTGAAATTTTACTAATAGATGAGATGAGACTAATAGATAATTTATACCTTTAATTCTTATTCCATGAAGTCCAAAAAGTCTATTTCCTACGCTTTCTTCCCTAATTCAGAATTGTGTTAAAGTGTTTTTCTTCCAATACTCAATTATGATTAGTTAATAAATTGATCAAAAGTAACTGAATTAGTTTTTTGTGAATTTTAAATTATAAAATGTAATTTTTTTCATTTCTTTTCAAAAGTTTTTGAATATTTAATTTTTTATATTATAAGAATATTCAATAATTTACTAATTACATATTTACGTTTAATATCGCATTATTGCCAAAATAATTTACGCTTATATTAATTTATCGTTTCAGAAATATATTCAAAGGCAATTTTTTCTGTGAATTTCCTTGTTAAATCACATAGATTTATTATACGTTTAAAAATTATACTAAAAAATATATATTTGTTTTCATGTTTGAGATTTCGTCACAATTTCTTTTCATTCTAGTGACTTCGATAGCAACAGGATACGAAATCTATCAACAATGTCAGTCAAAGTTCAAGCAGAAATCATGTATGTGAATAAACATTTTAATAGGAATTTCTAAAATATTTTATATAATTTTTAAAACTAAGTCCATAAAACATTTACAACACATCTTTATATAACAGTTCTAAATAAATGTTCATATTCATAAATAAAAGTTTTTAAATATAATTTCAAAAATGAATAAAATAATTTCTAAGAATTCACCTTAACACGTATTAAGCTTCTATAAATAAACTGTTAACAATGATGCAACCTTAAGAAAGTAATGGCAATTTATAGGAAAGAAAATTTAAACTATTAATATAAATAATAAGATTAACTTATATATAAAATAGTCTATAGCACATTGTATTATATTGATTTAATAATCTAAATCAACAAGACGTATATACATATATATTTACATATATACGGACTTATCATATACATGTGTGTGAGTGTGTGTGTCTTGTTTGATTTAGACTAATTATTAAATAGTATTAAGGGCTAAAAGCGATATATTTATATTATTCCATTGTATTATATGGATATTATATTAATTTTTTGTTATTTGAAAATAATTTTTAAAAATTTTTGACAGGAATCTCGATTTTAATGCTATAGAAATCATTGAAGATTGGGCATTTCACGGATCTAATATCGCTAAACTGTAAGAAATGCTAATTTTAAATATCTAAAAACTTACTTTTTAATGCATTTTTATTGAATTTCAAATTTATATTTACATTTTAAACTCTGTAATTACAAAAATATGAGTAAGTGATATACAAATTATTTGTCATTGCATTTTATTAATTATATTCTAATTCATTCATTGCTTTTATAAGCAAGATTATCATTTATTGTCATTGCATTTTACGTTACCGGAAAAATATGAAATTGAGGAATTGTATAAAATGCCTAAAAACAGTCGGTAAAGTCTGAAATAAATACATGTTTTGCCTATGCATTTCATAGGATGCAGGATGCTTTGCTGGCAAAGTATGAAACGAACAGTATACATCTTTCGTCTTGTAATCAAGATATAACTTAAATACTATTTTTATAAATGTTCCTTTAAGATTATCTATTTTTCAGTTAGAAATTTAAAAAATTTAAAAATTAATTATTTTAAAATAGGCTAGATTCAGCATTTGTTTGAAATTAACACATAAAAATTTCATTGTCAAAATAACGGACACAAGTTTTTCAACATTATCTCATAAATTCGTTGAATTTTGTGAAATGTAAAGACGGATACTGTGCAAAATACTCGCAAAAACATTATGATGCAAGTGTTTTACAAGAAGTTAGAGAAAGAAAATTTTTATCACCAATAATAATGAAATTCTTTTTAGAGCTACATTACATATACGGTACATTTATAGGTATACAATAGTCCAGGTACAGTTTGGATTTAAAAAAGATTTCTTTATAATTTCTATTGGCAGCCTTGGCTTTCTTCGAGTAATAAGAATTTGTAATTCATGGCATTTACTTGTTAGTATTGATTGAAACCCAGTGCAACTAACAAGTAAGCAGGACAAAACAATGTCTCATCGTTCTGCAAACAATTTATGATATCAATTTTGTTTTTCTTTATAATGCTTAATTCCCTGTCTTCTCAAGCATTACTATGTAACATAATAACAATTTTTTTTTGCTTAATCCAAAAAATCTTTGCTGCCCATTATGGTCTACCATCTTTCCGAGAACAATTTTTAAAATTTCTAGTGTCGTTTCCTTCCTTGCCAGACAGAAATTTGAGAAAAGTAATTTGAGTAGCCGTCTTCAGTATTGCTTGATTGATTATTAGGACATAGATTATTATTACTAAAACATTGAAAATTGTAATCATCGGCCAAAAAAAGCGACAAATACCAAATACAGCGAACACACTGACAATATCCTCGAAAAGCAGACTGGTGAGACTCTGTATTCAATATATTTTTGAATATAGACATTTTTCATGCTTCTGTTGATCATGGTGGAGATAGGATGCTGAAAGAGCTATTGATTAAGTATGCTAATACGTTATTACTCAACATGATATAGAACTTTTCTTGCAGCTGTGTAAATCTTGTCAACAGAAACAGAAAGATATCGTAATAAAGCCACTGATGTCGTAAGAATTTAACTCTTGATATCCAGCGGACCTGATAGATTTTCAAACTTATCCTAATAGTGATCTTAATTTATCATGACCACCTAAAAAGTTTGTGGTATTGAGAGCTCTTAAATCCAAGAGAGATGAAAAAGTAGCATATGGTTTTACTTGATACATTTATTTTTCGTGGTGCTTCAGTACGATAACGGAGGAAAATTTGCAAACAAAACTCTGTAATTTGAAGGGTTACTGGTCTGAACTGAAAACTGTGCACGGGAAATCCCGGGACTAAGTCAAAGCCAAAGAAGCATAGAAAGAGGAAACTAAAGTATAAAAAATATGATCACAACATGGATACAGGATAAAAATAATCTTCAATAAGAGTGAAGGTTTGTGGTTCAACCAGTTAATGAAGAACATCGCCTACTATTCATGTATTGATACAAAAGATCTCTATACGAGACACTGTTCAGCTGCAAAATAAATGTTAGTTTGAACACTTCATCATTGCCCAAAAAAAGTGTTGAATGCCACAAAAAAGAAAGATTAAAGATATTAATTTAGATTCTACTGATGCTGAAAAAAAAGTGACTTTAAAGAGAAAGTGAGTCCCTGTTTAAAGACACAATATCCTAAATCTTCAACTTCAACCCATGAATCAACGCTTCATTTGTTATGTCTAAAATCAATTAGTAGTGATCATTCAGGATTCTGAACTCATGCCATTTGTGGAAATTTTCTTTTGATTTGTGGAAGAAAGATTTGGTGCATCTACTACTTGTCCTCTTTGTTTCAAAAATAAGAAAGCTCTTGGTTGCAGACAAAATTCAAAAATAAATCTGGAGTTTCAAGCGAAGAAAATGAAAAATCTCTGAAAATAAGTTTCCGCCCGTTACACAAGGTTCTACAGTTCGTGTTCCAGTCTCAGAAATAGATAAAAATGGAAGGGCTGCTTCCAACATTTTGGTTATTGTAATAAATGTGACGAATGATGGATTTATCAACTGGTATCAAACAAAGTGTTCTGAAACAGCTATACCCAAGATTACAGTTCATAGTGTATAAATAAGCTCTTTTAATGTTAAATGACAAGGATAAAGAAATGTCTCTCGGGTCAGCAGCAACTGAAGAACTGAATAAGAATTTGTCGCATGTATAAAAATGGATGCTAGAACTTGAAATTCTTTTCGAACTTTTCGATTTTTGAACATAAAAAATATATTCGATTTCTATGACAAAAATTGTGAATACCTAGACGAATACAGGATTTATTACGATATTTTCAATCTAAGTTTTCAATGACTTTTTCCATTTTTTCTAATATTTCTTGTGAAGTTTAATAAATTTTAGACTGAAAAATGAATATCTGATGAATATAATAAATAAATGAATGAATATAATGATTTTAGAAATATTATTCAATGGTAATAATTTAAACGAAATAAATTATTACCATTTCTAGCAAATTGTTCAAATTTATTAGTTTTAATTTTTAATTAAGTCTTAGGCAGTGCCGGATTAACCAATAGACAAATAAGACAAATGTCTAGGACCCGAAATGCGGAGAGGTCCGGCTTCAATACAGGAAAAAAATATAAATAAATAATAATAAATTTTAGAAAATATATTAAAATATTTTAAAAATAATTGATAAAGTAATAAAATCGGATTCAGTGCTACATACTGTACCAGAGTGTAGTGGGCATGAGATTTGTACATGTGATAACTCCAAATATGCATATTGTACATGCATATTCACTGTTCACTGTTTGTCCGTTTGCAACTAAAGTTGCTATTGTAACAAGTAACGTAAACATTTTTTTCATTTATTCGACAATATCCGACATCAAATTTGACGCTGTACTCAAGAAAGACCTAGAAAACGGAAACGAATTTTTGATGATAATCAAACACATGAAAATATCAATTTAACCGGTCAAACAGATTTTAAAATAAATACATTCTATGTTATTTGTGACTAAATTTGTAGCGAAATTGATACAAAATGCAAAAAATATAAAAAAAAAATCAACAAAATATTTCAAGTATTTTTTACAGAACTTGAAAATGAAAAGAATGTGTCGGATTATACAAGAGAAATAAGAAAAGTTTACTTCAATGACATTGATGTTGAAGAACTAGACGATGAACCGACACAATTTATTTTAATGGAGAGAAAACAAAATTTGCGAAGCCTAAATGATATGTACAGTACAGTACCAGTTCATAAAAAATATATTGTTAAAAATATTGTTAAAAATTTTGTTTAAAAAAATATTGTTAAAAATTTACTTAACTAGCCTGTAAAACCTTTGCTTTTAGGAATTTATGTATAAAATAAATAGATGTTTTCTTTAATAATGTTTGGAAAAAAAACTTGAAACATTATTAAGGAAACAAATTAAGAAGGCAACAGGAGAAAGAACTTTTCTGTTTTAAATCAGTTAAAAATTACTTAAGAAATTCAATAGGACGGAAAAACTAAGGTCATTACCAACGCTTGCTAGAAAACTATACTCTCGAACTGTTAAATTGCGAAGATATTATTGATGAATTTTCTGAAAAGAAAATTCGAAAATGAAAACTTTAAATCTTTTAGAGGCTGATTAATGACTATAATTGTATACATTTTTATATATTTTTGTTTATTTCAGAAACTTTTTTATTATACAATTATTATTATATTAGTGTTTATATTCTCTATTATGAATAAAAATTTTAAGTGACATTATTTAAGATTTGTTTAAAAACAACTTATTTAAATGGGACCTCAATTTAAATTTTGTCTAAGGGCCGCTAGGTTTTGCGGCACTGGTCTGAGGTTTTGTTATATTTAGGTTTGTTATCATAGCTCTTTATTGGGATGCAATTTGAAAAAAAAAAAAATTGCAGACTATAAATTCTCATTGTCATCCGTTCATCCATCTTCCCTTAATCTCGAGAACGGATTTAGATAGATGAAACTTGAGACCAGATATGGAAACCTTGTGGACAATAGGCCCTGATTAACTATATACGAACTTCTGATGCAAACCGAAAATTACGTTATTTCAATTCAAAAATTTTTCCCTGGAAGATGTTAGATGATCGACACGACTCTATTGTTAAAGGAAAAGTATGATGTACAGGGGTAAGCACTAGTAATTTCAGGTGGAGAGTATATATTATAAATTAAATAAATTAAAAATGTGATTAAAAATTACAGCTCGGCATTGTGACGATGTCACAATAAATAATTGCTAGTTAATTTCATATTACGGATATTTCTCTTTTCTCTTTTTATCAGGCATTTTTAATATGTAAGCAATTATCCTTTGTTTTTCGGAATTTATGTATAAAATAAATAATTTTTTCCTTAATAATGTTCGGAAAAGAACTTGGAATAATATTAAGGAAAAAAATTAAGAAGACAGCCAAAAATTTTTTAAATTGAAACAGTTTAATTTACAACTGAAGAGGGCCGAGATAGTTATTTGGCAGAAATGCATATTGTAAAAAAGAAGTATGATATTGAACAAAGCATCTTTCTAAAGGCAATAGTTATCCACAAGGTCTCAATTGTAAGAGATTATTGTATAAATTTGAAATCCCGTAATTTCAAACACACTATTTTAGTATTTATAACAATTATTAAAAATATCACCTTTTTTGTTTCACAATTATTGTTGTTATTGGTAACTAACACTTACTAAAATTTTTAAAGTTGTTCATTGAAAATAAAGATATTTAATAAATTGAAGTTACTTTTAGAATTGTTTTTAAACTTTCTAGTTAGAATCATTTACTCATATTTCATGTTTTTCAGATGTAATTATCTTGCTAATCAAATATTATAATTAACTAGAAATATGATCTTTTCAAATTATACGTAATCAGTTAACCCGTTGGGTCTTATCATTTTTGATATATCGTGTTAATTTATTATTTTTGATTTTCTACGCAAACATCTTCAGTTTTCGTCTTTATAACATAATAGCTGACAAAATTAAATTATTATATACTTAATTATGTTATAAATGTTTATAATATAATTTAAACATTATGTATATTTAATTCCAGAAGTTTAAAAGGAAATCGCAAACTAAAGACAATCGAAGACGACGCCTTTAATGGTTTACAAAATTTAAGGAAATTGTAAGATATTCAGGACTTTTAAAGGAAATTGTGATATATTTATATAAAAATATTAAATAATTCTTTTATTTAAATGATTTTTTAGAGATTTATCAGAAACCGCAATAACGAAACTTCCAACTAAGGGTTTAGAAGAACTAGAAGTTCTAAAACTAATGGACACTGTGACATTGAAAGTTTTTCCTTCAGTATATCATTTTAAATATATTAAAGAAGCATATCTTACTTATCCTTATCATTGTTGCGCCTTTAAGTTTCCTGATACTCACGCTCCTCAAGAATATGCAAAATATCAAAAATTAAAAGAAGATACTCAAAGAAAATATTGTTCTCACGTCACAACTACTGTAAATCCCTCGGATACAGCTACGGAAGAAAACAATTTATTTTATACTATACAAAAATTATATCGTAAATTGCGTAGTTCGAACGAAGCATCCAAAGATATAAATTATTCTTCCATATCCGAAAATCCTTATGGTCACTTCGTATATCTGTTATCCGGAAATACGACTTCCTACAGATCAGTAGAAGTTCTAAGAGATATAGTTTCTGGAGTTTCTAAATCTAAACCGGACGGGGTTAAGGGTAAAAATTATGACGATACTGAGATTGGAATATTTTATCCAACCACCGTCTCATTACCTCCAGAAACTCAAATTCAAGCATTTTGTGGAAATTTAGCCAAAAATTATAGAGATGTTAGATGCTATCCCGCACCCGATGCTTTTAATCCTTGTGAAGATGTCATGGGTAATGTTGGTCTGAGGGTGGCCGTCTGGTTTGTATTAATCGCTGCTGTCTTGGGTAATTTAGCTGTCATGATAGTATTGATGAGTACCAGGTTTACTATGAGTGTTTCCAAGTTTCTAATGTGTAATTTAGCATTTGCTGACCTTTGTATGGGCTTTTATCTTCTAATCATAGCATCGATGGACGTATATACTATTGGAGTATACTTCAATTATGCCATAGATTGGCAGCACGGCAAGTACTTATATTGTGATAAAATTTAAATATTTACTATATATAACTTATGCAACAATATATTAGCTTTAATTATAATTTATTGCTTTATTAATGAACTAAGATTTAATTCATATTTTGACCTTAAAAAGTAATGTTTTGAATATTAATATTTACAGGTTCTGGTTGTAAAGTGGCTGGTTTCCTGACAGTATTTGCCAGTGAATTATCTATATTTACTCTTACGGTTATTACATTAGAACGATGGTATGCGATTACTTATGCCATACATCTCAACAAACGATTACGACTAGGAATGGCTGCAAAGATAATGATTTGTGGGTGGATTTATGCCATAACAATGGCGAGTTTACCTCTCGTAGGAATTAGTGATTACGCTAAAACTAGTATATGTCTCCCAATGGAAAACAAAACTCGTTCAGATTTAACCTATCTCACTACGTTACTGACCATCAATGGACTTGCATTTCTCCTTATTTGTCAATGTTATGGAAAAATGTACTTATCTATTACTCGACAGCAATCAAGAGCCACAGCAAATGACAAAACTGTAGCTAAAAGAATGGCCATGCTAGTATTTACAGATTTTGCCTGTTGGGCACCGATAGCGTTCTTTGGTCTAACGGCTATCGCCGGATATCCACTTATCAATGTCACCAAATCTAAAATTTTATTGGTATTTTTTTATCCGCTCAATTCATGCGCCAATCCTTTTCTTTACGCCATCCTCACGAAGCAGTACCGTCGCGACTTCTTCATTTTGCTCAGTCGTTATGGTCTCTGCACCAAACGTGCCATGAGGTACAAGGGGACCTACACGTGCAATCGTGGAATCAGAACAGGTACCTTGTGCCTCCAAAGAGGTAGAGGCGATCGAAAGTGCAGAGGAGATGACGGTCCTGTTTATGATGATGGCACAAGAAGTGTTTCATCTACAATCGATATGCTCCCAGAAATTGACGGATCCTCCTGCGAAGTAGTACGTTTAGGATCCGTAAGAAAACCAGGAGATAATTGCCGTCAGTTAAGTGTTGTCAGTGAAGATAGCGCACCTTCATCAGAAGAGGAAAGCAGCAGTCCTCTTCATAAAGGTTCTCCCCATCCCATAAAAAATAGTTGCACCAAATTGAATGTCCATAGTCTGGAACAAGAGGAAATACTGAAACGTGTATTAGGAGAGTGTGACCAAAAGAAATATTTCACAAGCAATGAAGTAATCATCACTAATAGAATTTTGCCTTTAGAAAATGGATGTTTTATCCCTAGTAGAGATTCTTCAGAGACTAAAATTTAAACTACTCTTGAATTTAGTTTCATACAGTCTTCTTTCTGTGTTTGTAAATGAATATTTAAATTATAAATACATTTAAGTAGATTAATTTATCTTTCTGCGATTTATACAAAGTTAATAGAATATGACATTTGTTTTACTTCAAAAAACCTTATTCTTTAGATTCTAACAAATTTGGAATCTAATTGTCATGTCATTCGTTTAGTTAATCATTTAAAATTTATAATGTCGACATTGTTTAAAATATTAATAAAAATATTTAAAGTTGCGTGCTTGTTTGGCATGAAGATAGAAAATGTCATTTAATTTTATAAGTGAGATTCTATTTGGTGAGAAATTATCCAAAGTCGTCATAATTTCTGATATTTTGAGCTATTCTGTAAAGATATAACGTTAATAAATAATTCGTATATTGTACAGTAATGTTTCATTTAATAATTTAATTATGGCTTACCTAAATCAATACAAAATAATATAGAATTATTTTTTTCTAATTGATCAATTTAAAATTTTTAGTTTAAAACCAAATATGTTTTATTTTATAAAAGTCACAGGATGTAATGTAGGCCCTACACCTATAAATCTTAATGTTTTAAAATAGATGACAAATTTACAATAGCGTAAAATTTAAAAGCATGAGATATTCACATACATAAAAGTACCTTTTTTCAGCTTAAGGTTGTCCTATTGATTTTGTTTTAGAAGAAAAATGAGCTTATAAATTTCTATTATGCAAGTCACTGAATGGATAACAATCAGCTTTCGGTCAGTATAGATAAATAAGTAGCAATTTCTGTTGTGAATTGAGATAATTTATTCTTGTAGTGAAGTAGCTATCAACATTGTATCTATTTCGGTCTCCTCTTAAGAAATGAAGGATCTATTGTGGTGCTCTTTTGTTTCTTGAAATCATTCTTCATTAATTGATAAGTGTACAGAGTAAAGACTTAAAAGATAAAATATACGTAATTTGATACCATCAAAACTGCTTTACATATTTTCTCGTATAATCGGATATATTTTAGTTTAAAAACTATTAAAATTTATAGTAATTTCTACGTATGAAATTTTTACATATAAATGATTGGAAACATTAAATGAATTTTATAAATTTTTAAATTTCAGAAAGATTTTAAACAAAAATCTAATTTTTTCTTTAATTCATCAAAAAACGAAGCTTTAAAAAATGGAAATTTAAGTTTCAAATGTACAAAAAACAAAAAAATAAACTACAAAACAAACTCACTATTGACTTTTTCATATCAAAAACAACTGTCACGTTTCGGAAGGTTAAATTTAATATTATAAGAATTTTTACAGGTTTAGAATTACTTTGTACAGTATTTTATCTAATCACACAGTTTACAGAATAATTTGTTCTAAAGAATAAAAGAACAAGAAACAGAATATTAAGCAGATTAAATACTACAGAAACTAATACGATAATAGTTTTTCAGTTTCATCTTTTCTAATTCTAAAAAAGAAAACTATTGAGTAAATTGATTTAGAACATGAATCGAATATGAAATATTTGTATTTTATAAAAATTTTATTTCTACAAAAATCATCGTTAAATATTTACCAAAGAAATATAAGATATAAATCGGTTAACTTTTTATTTTTATATCTTGGTTTTGAAAACAATTTCATTTAATCTTATGTAACTAAATATGTCAAATTTGTTAGAACATGATATATAACTCCTCTTATGAAGATTGTTGTGTTGAAGTTTGAAATGTTTTAAACTGATTAAAAACAAGCATCATGTTTAAGATTAATCAAGAAAATGACTTATGCAACAATATATTAGCTTTAATTATAATTTATTGCTTTATTAATGAACTAAGATTTAATTCATATTTTGACCTTAAAAAGTAATGTTTTGAATATTAATATTTACAGGTTCTGGTTGTAAAGTGGCTGGTTTCCTGACAGTATTTGCCAGTGAATTATCTATATTTACTCTTACGGTTATTACATTAGAACGATGGTATGCGATTACTTATGCCATACATCTCAACAAACGATTACGACTAGGAATGGCTGCAAAGATAATGATTTGTGGGTGGATTTATGCCATAACAATGGCGAGTTTACCTCTCGTAGGAATTAGTGATTACGCTAAAACTAGTATATGTCTCCCAATGGAAAACAAAACTCGTTCAGATTTAACCTATCTCACTACGCTACTGACCATCAATGGACTTGCATTTCTCCTTATTTGTCAATGTTATGGAAAAATGTACTTATCTATTACTCGACAGCAATCAAGAGCCACAGCAAATGACAAAACTGTAGCTAAAAGAATGGCCATGCTAGTATTTACAGATTTTGCCTGTTGGGCACCGATAGCGTTCTTTGGTCTAACGGCTATCGCCGGATATCCACTTATCAATGTCACCAAATCTAAAATTTTATTGGTATTTTTTTATCCGCTCAATTCATGCGCCAATCCTTTTCTTTACGCCATCCTCACGAAGCAGTACCGTCGCGACTTCTTCATTTTGCTCAGTCGTTATGGTCTCTGCACCAAACGTGCCATGAGGTACAAGGGGACCTACACGTGCAATCGTGGAATCAGAACAGGTACCTTGTGCCTCCAAAGAGGTAGAGGNGAGTACAAAGTAACTGGTTTCGACTTATTTCTACTTAAGAAGTAGTTAAATAATTAAGCGATTAGGGAATTGGGGACATAAACAAAACACTGACGAAAGAGCCGGAATTTTACTTAAACAAAAGCTTAACCGAACCATCTCTAGCCGAGTACAGTGGAGACTGATTTCTTTGTATTATTAATGTAATAAAAACAGAAATTGTTCCAGTTCAAGGAGAGTGACCGAAAAGTTGTAATTTTGGAAATTTCTGAGGACACTTGGTCCTAAAACGAATTAGTTAGAAAATAAATGACTATTAGTTTAACATATTTAGATTTTTACAGCTATGGTGAGAAATGTTTAAAATCTACAACAGCCCTGTTGCGTCCTTTGAGATATACTAGTGATGCGAAAACCAATATATATTGTTAATTTCTATATTACGATACATTCATAATTTAAAATAGTAAAATATAAACATTTGTAAATTAAGTTCTATTTTTTCGGATGTTTATATTTGTTCATATAAGTAATAAACATATTGCTAAATAAAACGAAAAATCTCTTAAATCCGGCAGGATGTAGGAAGGCAAACATATAATTGTACTTTATATCAGTGGCATGCCGTCATTGGAAGCGGTGGAGGTGCCGCTTCCCTTGTATTTTCTAAAAAAATAAATACATATTAATTTTAATTATATGAAAATAATCGCACGATATTTTACTATAACCACATTATATACCTTATTACAAATTTCTACACTACACGTGAAAAAAAAAGGTAAGATTGCTATTGTATATTTAAATATTAGTGGCGGAGTGGAAACGCTGTATCGTCAGCATCCAAAAAGCCAGATTCGCGCATGCGCTTTATAGAGCACCAACCTCACCCGGTTTAGCCGGTGGAAGCCTAGGACCTCGGGTGGATGCTACACGTATACTGCATTCAATTCTATCCAGGACCGGTTCTGGGCTGTTAGCCGCCCACCTGCTAGATATTTGGCCGCCCTCGCCCGATTACGTGTATCACGAGTAGATTTATAACTTAACCCAATTTACTGGTACGTTTTTATGATAGTTCTGTATACAGTAGTTGACAGGAGTTTAAAAAATCCATTAAAATATTTGATATTTTTATTCCGCTCTCCTATTTTATATTACTCACGGGTTTCAATGTTAAACCAGTAATATTACGATTTCGTATATCCCATCTCTAAGGGGATATAGAAAAAAAAACGTGTACAATTCTTGTATAATATTAAAAAATTAACTGTTACTTTGACAGTGTAATTTACAGCTAAATTTAATGAATGAGAGAGATGTACGAGGTACAGAAAAAGCTCTAAAAATTATTTTCCTTACATTTACGATTTATGTATCCGTTTGTCATAAAAATTTGTCTTTCCATTTTTTTCTCGAGACTACAAATATTCGAGTACAAAGTAACTGGTTTCGACTTATTTCTACTTAAGAAGTAGTTAAATAATTAAGCGATTAGGGAATTGGGGACATAAACAAAACACTGACGAAAGAGCCGGAATTTTACTTAAACAAAAGCTTAACCGAACCATCTCTAGCCGAGTACAGTGGAGACTGATTTCTTTGTATTATTAATGTAATAAAAACAGAAATTGTTCCAGTTCAAGGAGAGTGACCGAAAAGTTGTAATTTTGGAAATTTCTGAGGACACTTGGTCCTAAAACGAATTAGTTAGAAAATAAATGACTATTAGTTTAACATATTTAGATTTTTACAGCTATGGTGAGAAATGTTTAAAATCTACAACAGCCCTGTTGCGTCCTTTGAGATATACTAGTGATGCGAAAAAAGAGGCATTTGACATTGACCGGTATCGGCACCCTGGGAATTTGGCAGTCCGCGTGTATGCACGCTTTGCAACCGTCTTCGATTCCATCCAATAGCCACTCGTAGGGAGCTATTTGACTAAGTGCATTGTTTTAAGATTTAAAAAGTAAAGAAGATTTTATGTTATTTTTATGTACATTTTTTTACAAAGCTATATTTAATTATAATTTTCTTTAAAAGTATATTCATACAATTGAAGAATATTTTGTACCAGGTATGTACAGTACATCCACCACACATTTTATTTCACCAAATAAGTTTTTATTGTTTTATTTTTAATTGTAGCCCTTATATCGTGGCTAGCGATTCGGAATGTAATTGTAATATTAAAAATGCATTTAGAGAAGTCTACGGTTTTTACTGGCTTATCGAATAAACGACAAGAATGGACCCTAGACCATCACTGACGCGCAATTGACTGATTGCCCCTGGATGTCGGCTTCTTACAGAAACAGCTTCCCTATCGTCAAATGTCACGGCACGCCACTGCTTTATATAATGCTAATACAGTAGACTCTCGCTTATTCGGATTACAATAATCAACACCTCAAATATCCGGCATATCCATCAGTAAGATCGTCTGTGCGCTTCCGTTTCACTGAAAGCGTTAAGGCTGGTTTCCATATTACAGGAAACGAATACAGAAAGAGAAAACGGAAAAATAACTAAATTCCGTTTCCCTTAATTTTCTGTTCAGTTCTATTTCCACAATACAAAATATCGCGAGCAAACTCATCCGAAGTCGATTGTAGCACGTAATCTCTGATTAACAATGACACCTTTATATTGTTTATCTATTTTATTATAAAGGAAAGAATACTTCCTTACCTCTAAAAACAATTCCAATTTGTCAAGGTCTATATAAATCGGTCTGGACACGAATGTTATCTTACTTATAGAGCCGCCATTTTGGGGCTTTTTGAATAGTGCAGGTTTTAAACAAACTTGTACGAGCAGTTAGTTTTATACGGCATTAAATTAAAATTACATAAAACCAGTGAAATTCCAGTCTAATAATAGTTTTGGATGAGTATGCAATCACAATTTTATGTAAGTCGATCAAAATGGTTTAAAATAAAAAGCATCCTTATCATTTTGCTCTCTTGATTGAAACTAATCAAATTAGTAGTTGCATTAGTCTTATCACTTATGTAGGCATTTTCTAAAGTGGTGCAATAATATTAAAGAAAAGTCAAAGAAACCATATCTCTATATGTGACATTTTGCAAAATTTAGCTCTCCGAAATCAGTCTACAGCTTACTTCCATGCTATATACAGTCTCCGCTAAACTTTTCGCGTGTTTAACACACTGCCTGGCACTGTGATCGGACAAGATAATGATATTTATCGGTAAAGAATAAAGAAAAGTCAGACATGCGACCTTTGCCAGATATTCGCGTCCAAATGTGGAAATCCAATGGCGACAGTTCCGGTCGCCATCTTGCTTGCGAACGTCGTGCTTTCAAGCAAGTTAAGTTATAGGCACGGCGATTGATGCCTGTAACAAATAAATGCATTAACTTCTACTGACCGAAAACATCTTTACCTTGAACCAGTACTACTACCTATTCTCCATGCTCCTTGTAGGTCAAGGCTTGCTATCGCTTGCCTTCCGCATGTAGACGTTCCGCATGTAGACGTTCCGCATGTAGTCGTGCGCTTGGGGTGAGCCTCCACACCAGTAAAATTATATCATCAAGTACTCCATAGTCAAGTGGGTTACTTAAAGCCAGCATAGTCTCATGGGCTAATTAAACACGATAATACCGGAGCGCGTGGTGCGCATCGCGACTTCCAATCGCGTGGGGCTGAATTAGAGGGGCTTTATCTCGCAAAGGATCACATGTAGAATAAGGTTCCATTCACATTTTTGCTCCCAAGGGCATGCTCTACGGCTCTGTTAAGGTCCCAACAGTGCCATTTACATCTGCAATTGTATTCAGTTTAGAATGTTCGGTTCGTTGTCATTTATTGTCTACAGTTCTGCAACCATCTTGCTTTTCTTTACTTTTCTGCAGGAAATCTAAAGAATCTAGCATTCGAAGATTTACTTTTACAATTTGGTGCCACACAGTAATCCATTATTTCACTTTTTCTGTACTTAAATATAGCCGACTCACACAAATCTCGTGTAGGGAATACCCTATGGATAAACTCCAAAATGGCCGCTGACGCAAAGGATTACAAAATCGTGTCCAGACCTATTCATATATATCTTGCAGTTCGTCGCTTCTTTTCGCTTTTTTTCAAATAAATAGCCTGCCATTACCTTAGATAAAAGACGTAAAACTTCACTACTACTACTACTACGTCATTATGTTTTTTCTATTGGTAAAACACGACAGAAAATCAGAAGTATATTATTAATACAGTGGGTGATCGGTTAATGAACATAATCCGTTCCAAGACTTTGTTCGCTATCTGAATTGTTCGTTAACCGATTATCGATTTACCATAGGTTTTATGGAAATTTGATTAATTCGTTCTGGAGACCCCCAAAAAATAAAAAAATTACATTTTCTTACTACGTATATTTATATGTAATAATAAAACTACATATAGGCCTACACAGACTTGCATTTTTATTAGTTAAGTTTTTCCGTTGTGGGGGTTAAAGAATGTCTAATGTCGATTGTTTTTCTCTATTCTCCAGGATTTTTCAGAAATAATTAATAGCATTGTAATTGTAGAGATCCTTAAGCCTATTAACCTCAACCTGGTTTGGATGCCATTCTAAGACCGTTGTTCTGACATCCTGCTACTTCTTCAAAGGATCTTTAATAGCCGATATCGGCATTAATCTTCTTTTTCAAAAAAAAATATCTCGCAGTTTCTTGGTGTTCTTCATTCAAGAGTTCTTGGCGTTCTTCTGTCGTCAGATCTGTTTTAGGTTCCATTATGAGCTCTTCAATGTTCTTTATTTTTCAGATTGTGATTTTCATTGCTCCTTTAGTGCTTAAGTCTTCTTGATTATACAGTATCTTTCTTAGATAAGATTGAACTGCGGCCTGCTGTAGACCTGCTCAAGCCATACTGCCCAGCAACATCAGACATCTTCTGTCCACTCTCTATCTTTACTTTTATACTCTCATTTTACGAAAATAAAAACCGACACAAAACTTAACCCGACAATCTCGCGAATACTATAAAAAAAAATGTTTCTGTCAGAAAAATTAAAGGCTGGAATTACAAGGGAGAAGTTTCAAAGTTCGGAGGAATACTATCTGATCAGTATATACTGGATTGAGCGTCGATGTCGACGTCTCCAGCGCTCCGAAAAGTTTCGAATTGTTGCCCGAAGACAAGGGAAGACCAATCGGTATTCATTATTTTAAGTCTCTTCTTCTGTTTGTTCTGTGAGATATTCGTTGTCCGAACATAAAAATATTTCGCGAAAGTGTTCGCTATCCAATTTGTTCGTAGTCCGAACTGTTCATTAAATCTCTAAGGAGAACATCTTGTATATTATAAAATTTTATTTAGTGCAGTATATTAAAAAAATTATAATCTCAATAATTTTTAAGAGATATCCAGATTTTTATGTAAAACAAAAATGTGACTTTGTTTGATGATTATTCAATGTGTAGCAAATATTATTGTGACGAGTTTCGTGGAATTCTTGTCACCTATACTTATTTACTAAAAGTATGTGTACTTTGGTCAGGTGTCAAAAGGGTGGCATAACTCACAACTATTATACAGGATGAATCAGAATGACATTTTAAAAATTTGGGGAATTGTAGAGGATGAAATTTTGAACGCTTGTAGACTTATTCTGCTGCTCTCTGATGGATAAGACGTAAGAATAATGTTAACATTGGATCGTCTAAATCATTTATAGTCTTGTCTCTATGCCATCTCTCTCGCCCAACACGATGTAAGTTTTTAAAAACCCAATGATTTTAAAACTTTGCTGAATGAAAGAAAATTAAAATCTGTATTGTAAATTAGCAAACGAACAAGTTATTCGAAATTAAATAAATGAGTGGTCTAAACAAATCTAATAGAATATTTGGCAAAGAATTCAATTAAAATTTTGGAATAAAGACAAAAGAGAGGATGAACATTTGGTCTAACTTCCAGTTATGAAAAATTCGAATTACATTAATATATTTTTAAGATATTTTAATATATAAAATTAGATGTCAGTTGGACTATTTTTATAATTTTGTTTCTAATAAATATACTTTTACTCGATGCTTTTAATGCAGTCTTGAAGAATTCTTAACAAATACTGTATATATTCTTATATTTTGTTATATGCTCTTATTAAAGTCATAACAAAATATAACAAAGCCATAGTTTCCCCTAAAACAAAACCATTCTCCTAATTATAAATACTGTTTTTGTGTTTTATAAACGTAGGCCTATATATTAGCATTTTCAAATAATATCTACAGAAATAATGAATTAAAAGATATACAGTATATATATATTTGATTAAAAAGTCATTAGAAATAATTTTACACAAATAGTGGAACACCATCTGAAGCAGTTATTTGTTTGCAATCCGTCTATTACTGTATATTAATCGTAATTTTCAAAAATAGTTTCGATATCGATCGACCTTGCGATATTTAGTGCTTATACCAACAGGAAATCTTTCCACTGTTCACAATTGCATGTCAGTGTCAGCTTATATTTGTAGTTTCAATCCAATTTTTGTAGCTGAACTCTCGAAAGACATTTTTATAATGTTTACAAAAGAAATTTTTATTCCGATTTAGATTCGACCTTTACGCGAAAATGTAGCATACTCTGGGCTATATAAATTACATCAATCTTTGCCCAATATAATATGTCATGTCTGCAATAAGGTCAATTAGCATAGATGAAGGGTGAGGGATAAAAATTTAAAATTTATCCCTCACCCTTAGAATTAGATAAAAGAGTACTCCTACTGCTCGCAATATTGGGAAGAGATATCTGATCGCGCTATTCTCTGACTGAGGTCAAATAGCGATACATTTATTTACAAAAATTTTATTTTCAAATATTGCATCTCTTTTAATAATTGTACAACTGATTCATGACGACATTATATTTAAGAATAGAATTGAATATTCACCATAGTATAGCCTACGCTTCGACGTTTAAATCCTGAAGAATACAACGCTATTTCAAATGATATAAAACACATTGCTACAACACACATAACTTTTTATAATATTTTTCAATTGGTTCTGTCAAAAAATATTTGTTCGACCAGATCTGAGGAAAAATAAGACTGAAAATAGTTGATTAAATTTACAATTATCTAATTTAAAGGACAAAATATTTTTCAATGATAAAACTATACTTATTCTGATGAGAATGAGACCAGATATGAAAACTTTAGAGGCAGGAGGCCTCCATTATCTATTTATAAACTTCTGATGCAAAATTGAAGTCAAGTTATTTTAATTCAAAACTTCCCCTGAAAGCAGTTAAAAGATGACCGGCACGAATCTATTGTTAAAGCAAAAGTATAATGTATAGGGGCAAGCCACTACTAATTTGAGGTAGAGAGAATACATTTTAAATTGAATAAATTAAGAATATGATTAAAAAGTGCAGCCCGGCATTGTGACGATGTCATAATAAATAATTGCTTGTTTTTAAACGTAGTTATTTATAATAAAAATACTATTTGCTATTTTCTGTGTAATAGCAAATTCCATTCTTCTTGACTAATCAGAAGAAGAATATATGGACTATTAAGTTATAAATTAATTGAATGGCTTTAAAAACATACTTTTCGATTTTTGTCGTTTCCGATACTCTACTATCTTTGTCATCATCATATGTTTTAAATGGGTAATAATTAACTTTTAATGCTGAGCTCTTCGTTGTAACAAATCAACATCAATCGTGCATTTTGTACATTTTCAGTGCATTCAAAATACTTCAATAATCTTATTAATATCGTTCGACAATTATCAACTTTTTATGATTTATTAAGTTAATTTGCAATGGCGATACAGAAAAGGCAATAACTTTCACCCCATCCCGAATTAACAACAGTATAACTTACGATATATGTGATAAAATTTAAAAAAAACAGGTAAAATTAAATAGTCATGTAAGGTTCTTTTATAAATTGATTAAAACTAGTTATGCCTAGATGAAGATAATCTTTGACAGGGTGTTCGGAGCTGGCGACCCTGTAGAACACTGTGAGGAGTATCCTACTACTGTTTTGGGATGTAATTTTCTTAAAGAAAAAAAATGGTTGGAATCAGGACTAAAAAATGGAATTAACGGAGGAAATTTTATCAGAAATTTTTAAAAAGAAAAAGCTACGTTATTATTGAGCAGCTAGTCTACAAGGTATTTGAGGTACGATAGGAATCAAAAAGGTATAATTGGCTCCAAAAATTATTTTTTAAATATTTTTTGACGTTATAAAGAACAGAAAATATATCTTTGCCAGTATCGTTGAGCAATTTTATTAAAGTAACCTGTGAATTGTATTGGGTTGGCCCAAAGTTTTGGCGTTTTTTTTTTAAGTTTAGGTTATGCACCCAACTTTTGAACCTTTCCCATCGAGTGAAGGTGACGCTCTATGATACTGTGGGAGCATTCTATTATCTCTGCCAATTCCCTCGACGTTTAGTCTGGATCTTCGTGAATAAGCTGATTCAGTTGCTCCTCATCGAACTGAACGGAGTGTCCGGTGCGTTGCATGTCTTTGAGGTCGAAATTGCCATCTTTGAATTACTTAAACCAATTTTGAGCAGTCCTAAGAGGCATCGCTTGTTTGCCATACACTTCACAAATCTCTCGAGCAGCTACTGTGGCTTTGGCACCTCGATTAAACGCAAAAAGCAGGTGTCGAAAGTGCTCTTTTTTTGTCGACTTGACACTCCATTTTATTGAAATGAAAAGAATAAAAAGTATATCAGCATAAAAAAAACTAAACACACTATTTTGTAGAGCACATAATTCTCTATTGAATAACATAAAACGTATTGCCAAAACGTTTTACTTTTCACGCAGAATTTTCACTTAAAAAAAACGCCAGGAGTTATGGGCTAAACCAATAATTTACATTGCATTTCATTTGCATTATACTGTATAACTCGAAAAGAAGCATTTATAATACTGTAACTGGAAGTTACAGCATTGAGAATGTACAATATAATCCTCTTTTTTTTCATCTTACATTTCTCTTATATATTGTATGATAGTATTAAATCGTCTAGTGCTGTTATAAAATAAGTTTAAAATAATTTTTATAAATTTCACTATACATAAAAAGAAACAACATAACATATAGGCCTAAATACAAAATGAAATTTCAAGCTTAATTTTTCAGATAACTTAAAACAATATAAATAGGACTGTCGTGTTTATGTACATTTATTACGCCAGGCATTAATTCAAATAAATTATTTGGACGATTTTAATTTGCCATTACTGACGAATCTAATTTCAATGAGTCGTCCAACATTGAATGATAATTTTAAGGGTCTTTCATCAAAAACTACTTACATTGTAAGTGCACTGTTTAAAACAGTCAACGATCCTACGTAATAGTTGTCTAGTAAATATATTAAGCGAAGTCAGTTCAATGGCAATACAATAATGAGTTAATTACAGAGCTCATTAAATGAATATACAGTTATTTTTGAATATTTCGTTTTTGTTTTAGATTAAACCAACGATGAATAAAATCTTTCCCATTTACAAAAGCAGTTGATTCTAGTATTTTAGAAACTTTTTTGGGGGGATATTTGATGATATTTAGTCGTTTCTGAAATTTATTTCGAAAATTATATATCTCATTAATAATTAATTTAATATTTTATAAGTTCATTTTGATAGAATATTAATGTAAGAACATATCCATATTAAAAATAAAATTGCAGAAAGATACATCTACTTCATACTTACGAGAAGAGTCTCTAATAAAAATTAACCATTATTTTAATGCTATTTTCTTAGCGTGAAGTGGACGTTTCATAAAAAGCTTTTATGTGTTTTCTAAGTTTTAATGTGTAAATGAATTTAACCGTGAAGTTTAATTTAGCAATTCACAGTTTGTTAAAAATCATAACATTAAATGTATATTTCATAATATGACTTGTAAAATCTGGTGTTGTTTGAAATATGCATTGCAGCTTATTTTATAATACCTATATGATTATATTGGTCTTAACGACTCTGACTTTCTGACGTGAGTTTCATTCAAATAGCTTATTTAACTGGAAGAAGACTTCTTATAGAAAAATCCAGCATGAGTTGCTTAACTTTTCCGGCAACATTTATAACTGCGACTGGCGCCATCTGTTATGATATTTTATTTCAAAAACTTTTTATATAATTATAAATTGGCAAAAAGCTTAATTTTGAGGTAGGGGTGAGTTTTATAAAAAAAATTGTAAATGATAATAACGAATAAAATCGTCATTAAGTCCAACCCTAGTCCAGATAGGACATACAACCCCCCTCTATCTCCCCAGCCCGTTGACCTTTAACAACTAAAATTTAATAGCATCAATCCCCGTAATAAGCAAACCTCCTAGAAAAATTTCAAAACTTTTCGACGAAAAGCACAGAAGTTTCAAAGCGGGTGAACAAAATTCTGCGCCCTCATACATACAGAAAATAAGCTCAACATCCATACATACAGAAAAAAGCTTCGAACTTTTTTGCATATCTCGACGTTTTAAGATTCCCTGAGTCCAAAAATGTAAACATCTGGGTGTCATTTTTTGACTGAGCGCCTACTTTCCTTCTGTTATATACAACAGAGCCAGGAAAGTAAAATAAAATGGAGCGTTCAAAAAGAGACATCGAATACGTTGCCAGAAAAACGTGAAATCTGAAAAAATAGGATATTTAATGAACTATGAAGTTTCAAAGTTCAACTCTCGATGCCTGATAGAACTACGTGGTTTTCAGCATCAAGTCTTTAAAAATGCTCATTATTATTATTATTTCGTATTATTTAAAATTCTATTGATTCATATTGATTATTCTTTATTAATTTTTTAAAATTAATAAAGAATAATTACTTAGAATTATTTAAGCTATATATATATATATATATTGTTACATATATTGTTTTTAAATAATAATAAATTGCAACATAGATGTGATATGAAGAGAAGCGCAAAGCACAGTTTTGTGTCTCAAAGACAGAAGAGTCTCATAGAAAAGCACTTAGTATATGAATATATACAATACATCTAAGAGAATATTTAAATTTTATTCCTGTGAAATTGTTTTAAAAAATTTTGAAAATAATTTATCTTAATGTTTTGATTAAATCTTCATTTGATGCTGTGTTCTATTTTTTCTATTGACTTAATTAAGAGATGGGATAAGATAAAACTGCAGATTAAAGGATTATTTCTTTTCATCGTATTATTCAATACGGGATTATTGGAATGAAGTTAATTAATTTCTCTTTATTGACATTAAATAAACCAAGATAGTATTTGCCAATGAAATTTGTTCTAAAAGTAGGATATAGATCCTGAAAGTAATCGTACCTTCAGAAAAAACTAAGCCCAAAAGATATACTATATTGCAAAGATTGCACTATACTGAATCTGTCTTAATAATGATCTTAAAAAATTGATTAAGTCAATTTATTTTAGTAAAGTATTTTTTCCTCCATCTTTCTGCTGGATCGTTCTCGTCGATTGTCTTTAATTTAAAAATAATCTATGTAAATAAGTTATGTTTTTCTACGAGTAAATTAATAAAAATAACAAAGAAATTTGTATTATTTTGCAGTTTATTTCGATATCAACTGAAAATTCAAATGAATTAATTGAATTTTTAAACTCTTTAAATTAAAATTAATCTAAAATAGGTTCATAATTTTCGTTTTTATATTCACTCGCAATTTGATTAAATATTTTGCCTTTCAATTAATTATTTAAATAATTTTTACTTTGTTATAATTCATACGCCACAGAAAATTCTAAACAAAGAAATTCTCTTTAAAAACAAAAAAATGCATCGACTTATGCACATCTTAGTAAAGGTAATCGAAGTTTTTTCGTTGCTAAGAAATCACCGAGACTTGCTACATCTTCATTAGCTTACACAACAAAAGTTCTGTTTGTTAATTGCTTTTCTTGTTTTCGTTATCTAACCTTCTTAACTAAATTAACTATTTTATTACTTAACATTATTAACTAAATAGTTAAGTTTCTGATAATATTACATGCAATATTAATCTGCTTACTCTACTAAAAATATGGAAATATAAAATCGATTAAATAAACAAAACATGTAATTAATGGTTCATATATGAATAATAATCAATACTGTACTATTATGTTTTAGTGTTGTAATTATTAAATGATGAAGCAAGCAGCAACTACAATAGAAGCCATGGAAATTGCGTCACTCAAAATCCTATAAAAAATGTGCGTATTATTATTATTCTTTTAACAAAAGTATCATTTCATTGCAGGCTTTAAAGAACCCGTAAAGATCGTATCATACATGACATTATAAACATGAGAATGTTTCTGATTGGACGATAACAGTTTACTGCAACAATGTTTCCGATAATTGTATAATTTAGATATAAAAAGCCGTGCTAAGATACTTTTTACATGCAAACGAAAAAGTTTTCGACAGTTAACATAAGTAAAAAGTCCATAATTGTTGCTGAAGGTTTAATTAATTAATCAATAATCATACGTTTGTTATAAAGGAGACGTAAACATAGCAACATTAAAAAATTGAATCTGGAGGTAATGTGAGAACACCGTGCCGGAATAGAATGCTGAAGTGTCTCAGTCTGAGAGAACGTACTGCTAATTCTTCCAAACTAAAAGCGAAAAAGTAGACAGATGTAAATGCAAATTCACAAATTGTGCGATGTCACAGTGAATCACAATGCCACTCGGACTGAACGAACTCGAGATGCAAATTGAATTTTTAGTTTCTTTGGATATGTAAGTTTAATGTGTTCATTAAAAATTTGGATATTCTTCAGAGGCATTGTAAGCAGTAGCAGCCTGTACATAAAACAGTTTCTGAAATTTATCTGAATTTGCTTTTTAGTCACTAGCATGTTAACTTTTCTGCATCTTTTCTTCCGACATCTTCGGAAATATTTATTCTTTTCCTCCTAGGCATATATGCATCGTATCCCGATGACGATTAATGTTAGTTTGATTATCCATGGACAAGGATTTCATGTACAGGTGGAGCCATAGGGTACAGGTAGCTTTGTACTGTATATGCTATACAGCAAGACTAGAAATAGTCTTGCTGTATATGCATATACAGCAAGACTATTTCTAGACTCCAGTTCAACACAAATTCACATTTAAACCTGAATATAAAAAGAAGCAATAATGGAACAACGATCGCCCAAGTGCTACATTGCCTTAGTTTTATCAATGCAATCTAATCCAATTCAACTCTGACCAGTCGCGTTCTTCTTTAGTCAATCGCTAATATAGCTCAAGGTGGCAAGACGTGTAATTTTTAATACGTTGTTCAGAGCATATGTACTGTACAAAAAACATGAAAACAGGATCTCACAGAACATATTGTACATCATAAACTTT
This sequence comes from Centruroides sculpturatus, assembly GCF_000671375.1. Lineage (NCBI taxonomy): Eukaryota > Metazoa > Arthropoda > Arachnida > Scorpiones > Buthidae > Centruroides > Centruroides sculpturatus. Next base: position 424,592 of record NW_019384342.1, read on the forward strand.
TATGGTTATGTTTCCTCCGTTAAGAGTGTTGATAAATTTGCCAATACTCCAAGATACTGTGGTTCTTAGAAAATACTTTTTTTAAATTTGAGTTTCATGGGTACTTTCATGACGTAACTCATTTTTATACAAATCTTAGTTATTGCCGCTATAAAGCAATGCTTTCACTTATTACCCAAAACGCTTACTCAAGATATTTAAACAATTGTACGTATTCAAAAAACTATAGCTCTCGATTTTCAAATGTTTCTTAGTGTCCTAAATATTGCTGAATTAAATGAGTTTTCAGTCTTGTCCAGGTTCGGTTTATTTGTTTAGGGCAACGTGACAAGTGGGCGATCCGTCGAGAGGAGTGCCTCCCGGAGGACTTTTTTTTATGGAAAATGGCTCCTATTGTGATGTTACTAATGTGAAGAAAATCCGAAAAGTTTGAAGTGGCCAGCCCGTTGGCAATGCGCAAACCCACATCCAACTACTAGTGTTCAGCGGTTTTATCCACTTGATCACTGAAAGGATTTTTAGTCTTTCTGTCTACATAAAATCTTGTAACTCGATGTTTTATCCACTTGCCAATTAAATTATTAAACTAAGAATAATTTCGATACTTCAGTCTATAAAACTAAAAAGTAGAAAATAAAAAATATTTTTAAAAATTTAAAGAAACGTTTTCTATTCACATAAATGCACTAACAAGTAAAAAATAAATTATTTCTGTTTTCACAGCATTCTTAGTATTATGCAACCAAAAATGAAAGCGTGCGCGTTCATGGAAAGCCCATAAAAATTGATAGAAAGTGTAACTAAGAATATATCTAAACAAGGGGCGCTTATGTTTAGATATATTCTTAGTTACACTTTCTATCAATTTTTGGTTTACGTTTTTAATTTTGGTCGCAAAATACTGTGAAAGCTGAGAAAAAAAAAATTATTTTTTACTTTCTACTTCATTTATGTGAATAAAAAGCGTTCTTTAAACTTTTTTTTATATTTTTATTGTTATAGCTTTTACGGCGTGGATTCGTCCACGCCGTAAAAGCTATAACAATAAAAATATGATGGAGCCCGTTTCTTATGCATAAAGTCTGAAAAATATGACAAACATATGGAATGAACTTGACTAAGTAGCACAACGTAGCCCAGTATGATCGGCTTCAAATGGCAATTAATGGCTATTAACTCTCCTTAAGTTGAGGAAAGTTAACTGCCCAAAATCGATCGATTCCTGAATGGCTAAGTTATCGCACAATCTACGAGTGCAGTTTAGTATCACCGCAAACGACATTCGTTTACAATTAAATTAATTACATATCTTCGCAATGAGAGCAAGGCGGCATGAAATCTGTTAGGTCCGGATGAGACACGAACCTTACAAACCCGCAAAAGTTTTCTGCGGTCTCTTCGAGAGATTAATTAACCGCGTTAATCAAGGGATACCTGTATCTTTCACAAGGCCAGAGAGCCGAGGCAGTTAACACTTAACTGCCACGTCTATTAGATTTTAAAAAACTGCACGTTTACTACATTTAAGAAGTAGTAGGTTAACATGCTAACCTACTTACTGTTTTTAAACTCTTTCCGCCCTGTGGGCACCAAGAGAGCCTCCTTTTAGCAAGCCCATTAACAATTCGACCAGGCCCACAACAGTATTGCCGGGTGGTGAAGGGACTAGGCCGACATATGCGGACGAGTCACCCCGAAAAATTCGGGATTTTTGACGCGTCCAGATTCCATCCGGGTCCCCCAAAGCGGTAGTTGACACCTTAACCGCTCGGCCGTCCGACCTGTGTCAATTTCTACTATGGAGCTCAAGATCGAATTCGGAAAATACAAATAATTTTTCATGGGTGATCTCTTCCGGATAAGTCTATCCGTTCGTACATAATCCGGCCACCCCCTTTGAGGGCCTGATCGAACCCACAATGGCTGTGTAAAAAAGCCGTCTCAGTATTCTCAGTGGTAGAAAAAGTAAAAACAAACACTATTTAAAGTGATAAATTTAATACTATTATTATTATTTATGTATTTTTTATCGTTCTTGCATATGAATGGTGAATGATGACACTCAAACTTATCCTAAAATGCAGCGCAATATTTAAATTTAATTTGCTAAAGAATATATAACAACTTCATCTAAATTTTGTGATTTATTATATAATTCAAAATGACAACGATATCAATTTTCTCACAATATCAAATTTTAATTGATTAAGGTTATGACTTAACGCCAATGCAAATAGTTATTTTAAATTCCATTTCATAGCCATCAATCAAAGTAAATTTATTTGAAAGATTAAATTTGTGTGAATTAAATATTTACGTCATTACATCTTTAAATATGTAACAGTATGTCAAATATCAGCTTTTAAATCAAATAAAAATTAAATATTTATATTATTAACTATATTACATTAAATAACATATTATAATTATAAACAGATGTAACAACAAATCAATGTAAAGTATTAAAAATTTAAATTAAAGCAAAAAATATGTATTAGAAATTGCAAGTGAAAAGATTATTTTGTTTATATAGTTTCATTTAAAATGTTATCTGAAAGATTTCGAGTTGTATTTGCTAAATAAATAATGAAATTGTGTCAGTTTTAAATTTAAACTAACTCTAGAAAAATAGAAATTAATAATATAATTCTAATTTTCGTTAAAGAATAATTAAACATTGTTAAACAAGTTAAAATATCCATTTTATTTTGCAGCATTTCTTAAAATAAGAACGAAGACGATGTGCTGGATCATGAATATGTATTACTTACTCGCTGCCGTAGCTAAGCAATGAAAATTCTTCAAAAAGATGTTTAACTTTTTCCTAAAATTCAATAATTCATATCATATGACGTCGTGTAACGTTTACTGCCTTTTATAGTTTCAAATTTCTCGCAAAAATGTCGGAAATTTCAAATATATTATAACAATTTAATTTTCTAATAGGCCGATATGCTCAATACAATGGCATAAATATGATTTTGCTGTGGGATGATCTGGGAGGATGATGTAAAAAGTTTAATCAGAATAAAGAAAATTAAGCATCCTTTATCCTTCGCTGCCGACAAATGAACGTCCCTTATATTTTCGCCAGACAAAGATTCTAGAATGTTCCCGATAAATCTAGAAGGAAGCTTCGAGAACAAACTCGATATCCGAACTATGATCTTTCTTCTAGAATAGGGGTCGGCAACCTGTGAGGACCCAAAAATGAGTCAAAATTAAATAATTATTATTAGAAATTTATTAAAACGAAACTAAAAAAAAAATCGTCTATTGTTAAAAACCGATCAAAGATCGAATTAGGTGTGTTAGTCATATGAAACCGCGACGAGAGAAAAAAACTTTATTGATGTAAACCGAATGTAATATTTTTAAATGGTTAATTAATAATTGTAAGCAAACGGTCTCCAGTAGAGATGGACCTTTGAAAAGTCGTTCATATGCACATAATTAGAACATAGAAATTTGGAAAAGAGGAAAGATTAATGACGAGAAAGGACATCGCGTCGTGTCGTTAAATTTCAAAAAACGTCACAGACTAGACAACAATGGTGGAAAATATGAGCGCAAGTTTCAAAGTTCCATCAACATTTTGCAGCCAGAATAACGGATGGTGTCAAGTAGATTCTTCAAGGCGGATCTTTCTCGTGACTCGAAAAGGAATCGTTTTTCGCTTAGAAACAGACGAGGGAGCCAATCAGAAAACAAATTGGAGAACGGAGATTGATATAATCCCCGATCTTCAAGGACAAAGGAACTTCTTCCGTAAACTGTGCTACTGAGTACTTACACTCCAAAAAGTCCTGAGCGAAAACTCTCTGTGTGTGTCGACGCACAGAAACGCAGAGTCCGCACAAGTGTCCATCGAAAGAGCCATGCCACCGACACCTCCCGACAAGTCTCCTTACTTGCCGCAGCCCCGGGACCCATCTCCGAGTGACGAGAGACAAACGTCCACGACGTCCAAACAGTCGACTGTATCTAGATAATTCTAGTTCCTAGGTGTAAGTTTAATTTTATGTATAAAATAAACGGGTTTTTGTTAGATTCTTGTCATCTGTGTCTCCTCCACCACACCCACACGCGTTCTACCCTAGATCATTCTGACGCGGGATTAACGATTCCCCCCGGAAGTCGGCGAACTTACACTGGTGTCCGAGAGTGGGATAAAAAGTTTCCAATCTCCACCAGGTCAGCGAACTTACA
>NW_019384342.1:429325-498023 GCF_000671375.1 Centruroides sculpturatus
GAAAACAAGCTTAAGCAATGGCGACGTCGAACGGTGCACACTCGGTAAGTAATCCTACAATTTTTTGTTTATAGCATAGTTTATACGGATTATTCCCAAAAAAAATATATGTGTTTTGGAAATGTTGAGTCAAATTAGTCTAGGAATCGATTAATTTTATGGAAGAAAACCTTTCAAACAGCCGTAGTCCGTAAACTTCACACGTGTCGGGCTGTGATTGGCAAGGTCTCCTAAAACATCAATTTCATAAAAAACGGAACGTATCTATCGTCTTATAGGGGGTCGACTGTATATTTTCGCTTGAGTAACTATGGTTCTAGTGGACGCATCTGAAATGCGCCATTGACCCCGATCCTAGAACAATCCACAGACACGTGAGTTTTTTTTTAATTAAAACAAAAGAAATTAAATAAATTATTAATATTGAATTATTCATTAATAAAATGTAATTTTAGATTTTGTTGTTTAATTTTAGTTTAAATTTTATTGGTGACTTGCTTTTTGCCCTTATGTTACAATATGAATCTACCAGCACCAATTTTTGGCTCAATTGTGGACTTATCACACATTATTGACGTTGTGGGAGTAATCACACAGTGGGTAGACACAGGTTTATTATGACAACGGTATGCATAATAAATTAATTCTTAAATAATCTTAAAATTTAAATTATTAAATTTATTTATGTTTGTAGTTTGGTATCATGAAAATTGATGGTAATCACGTTATCACAGTAAAATTGACGTTTTTAATTAAGCGAATTTTGTTATACAGTATTTAATAAACGGAATAATTAAAGCCTAAAGTGCAAGTAATAATACGGTGTTAAATCAATCTTAAGAAATTACAGTATATTGAAGATACGTAAAAATATTTTTCATTAAAAATGCAACATTGATTTTTAAATAAAATAATATTTTAAACACTACAAAGCAATCATTTGGTATTAAAATATTATTATTAATTTATAATATTTGATTATTTTTTTCCTATTTGAAAATCCAATAAGGTGTTTGTTTTATAATGGAATAATCCATTAAAACTTTGCCATGTATCAATTGCTATCGTGAATAATAATTCGCTGATTTTCAAGAACTGCAATTATGTAATAGAATATTCAATGTAGGGTGAAGTTTTTTGTTCAACGTTTATTTTCTTGTATTTCTAAACGGCATCATCCATCATTTTTGTTTTCGCGTCATTTATTTTAATATCGGTCATATCTTCTGCGAATAGTTTAAAATAACAAAAAAATGATAAATACGCATTTCCTCCTGTATTACTAAAATAATTACGAGTTAGAAGTTTTATCTGTGGTTCGCGTGTTATTTTATTTACATATTTGATGTTATCTCGAATATTTACTCAACTCAGTGACACACAGACACAGATACTGTTAATCCATTTTGTGCCTATTGTTAATGATACAAACAAACGTAACTGCGTGTAATGTATAGGGGTATTGATGAAATATTTCTTATTTAAATATCGTTTTTTACATTTATACGACTATCTATTTTTCTGTATTACATTTTCAATTTTATTTAAAATCGATTTTTTTTCCTTTGTTAAATATGACAATAACTATGAACCGTTAACAACATGAAAATACGTAGGCCTTACATATTATTCTCGTTTATGTATAAGCAATAGGAACTGAATATGTAAGTTATAATCTTTTCAAAAATGTTACTTACTATAACTGTAAATTTGTTAGAAAAGGTACTCAAAGGAAGATTTTCTTTTGTAATAAACATATTGTGCGAATTGCGAAAAACTATTTAATAAATATATATTAAATGATAATTTAGAATTTTTTTTGTAAACCTAAATTTTACAAGGAGTAATTAGTCATGTTTTAGTGATTGTCGTTTTTCTTCGTTACACACACAAACACTTTCTGCGATTGTTGTTTCCCTTAAACCGCTTCTCTATAAGATCCTTGACATCCAATTAATTAAATATCCGGAGACTTCAATGTATGTATATCATGTGAACATAAAATGAATGCTGATAAATTTCAATGAATTGTAATTACAATGAAAGTTTGTTACTCCAAAATCTATGGTACCAGAGCGGTTCAGTAGGTGCCGTATTAACGAGAGAGATTAGTACCGGATTACCCAAAATGTTTCATGTTCTCAAAATTTGATAAGCAATCTATATATGCAATGTAAACGTTGCAGATATTGCTGTATATTTTGTACCAGAGTAGGCTGCTGTGTGCAGATCTTCGGTCAGTTTGATGATGATACAGTACATGACTATACTGTATTAAAATGGAATGAAAAACCTGAAAAATCCCTTAATGTTGACAGGGGGTGGTCCAGGCGATAAATACACCAGTCTACTGCTTTGGTGAACCAGATTCATCAAAGCGGCATACTGGTGAACCTGGAAAGAATCTAAAAAATTCTTTATATGCGGTCTATCCCACTCTCTTCCTTATCATCTGTCAGTCCTCATTGTGGGTCTGGCTAATGAGTGTGGTTAATTAAAATACCCTTTTGGGGTGAACAGGTCGGAGAGTTAAAAAAACAGTACAGATGCATCGCATTTACTAATAAATCAATTAAGTTAACCTCTTGCAACGAGCATACACTCTACATTAATGATGATACAGAGTCCACCAGTGGTCAAGTGGTTCCGTTCGCTGAACACTGGGAGTTAGGTCGTGGATTCGCGTCTCGCTCGGACGGGCTGGCCACGTGGAGTTTTCCGGGTTTTCTCCACCTCTTTAACACCTAAATAGGGGCCAGTTTCCCTTAAAAAGACATCCCGAAAGGCATCGCCCAAGTGTTGCGTTGCTATAACAAAACAAACAGGCGCAAACCAATAACCAACAATTAGTGTTCAGTAGTGTTATCCACTAGTGGCCTCTAAAATATGTATATAGTGATTGAAAGTTTGTAAATATACACACAAAATTTGATATTGTATACTTTTTGTCTTAAGAAGATTAATATCAAGTCTCTTTTGAATTACTAGAGACGCAATCAATTAAAAAAAATCTTAAATTCGAACGATTCCAAACTATCAAATATTAAGTCTAGTCTTTTCAAATGAATCCAATCGAAAAGATTTTTTTTCCTAGTAATTTATTTTAAAAAATGATTTCTTGAATAGTATGACATTGTTAAGTTTTTCAGTTGTAAATACAGCATAAATCAATAAATTTTTATTTTACAAAAAAATCATTAAAATGATAATGAAAAAGGAAGACGTTCTAACAAAAATAAATTTAGAACTGCAATATTTAAATCGGGCGAATTTGTTCTTTGAAACAGATTCAACATTGTATTAATACAGTGAAACCTGTCTATAATGGAACATGTAAATAGCGAAAAACCAGTTATTAATTAACGGAAGATTTCGACGGTCCCTTGAATTTTCTGCAAAAAATCAATGTAAATTAAAAAACCGACGAACAACTCATGAACTTGCAACAAACTTTAGTGTGTCATAGACACGTATTGTTGAAACACTTCACTTGAAACTGTTCTAAAACAATGATAATTGGGTTCCACACGCGTTAAGTAGGGGAAAAACGAACCGGATCGAGTATAATTTTGTCTGACGAAAGTAGGCAGCTCTTAGATTTCATTTTGATTTTAAATCAGTTACTCGTTTTTATAACAGAAAACTTTTTTACAGATTTTATTTCATTTAATTAAATAATAATTGACTGAACTAAGCTGACTTAATGTTTTACGTGGAACCATTTCAAAGATCAAGTTTCATCACGCGAATATAAAGAACTTTTAATCAGTTTTCATTAAGATGTGTAAACTTTGCCATTTTTAGTTCTGATGGATAAAGACTGCATATCAAAACAGTAAATTCATATTTGAAAATCTCAATACATGTATATCAATTATTTCATTAAAGAATATATAAGGCAAAGTAAGAAAGAAAGTCAGTTAAATGGAAAATGTTCCTTAAGATTAAGAATCTAAATATAATTTTATAATCATATTAAGTTATACTATATTAATTCATTTGTTACAAATTCATTGTTGTTTATATTCACATATAAAAGAAAAATAAACAAGTTAGTAAGACAATTTTTATAATAACTCATTAATAGTAGTATTAAATGCAATTTTATTAAAGCATTTAAATTTTTTTTAATTTTAAAAATGTACTCTTTTGTTCATATTAAATACTTTGGTGTAGGACAAACAGAAAACTTAATAGAAATATTAAAAAAAAAGAAAAACAAACTTCCAATTTATTGTAAATTGTTTCCTCCACATCAAATCTGACAAGAAACTTACATTTTTTGATATTCCATCAAAAAACTAAATATATACATAATTTGCATTAATGATTGCAATGGTTTTGATATGCAGTCAAATATTTCCATTAATAAGGAATGAATGATTTTGAATAGTTTTTTTTTATAATAATTAATTTCCTCAAATTATTATAGTGGTAAATAATATATGAAGACAGTAATCAGAATTTGTCATAAAAATTATATTTAGTGCATTTATACATTCAAATAAGTACATTTGTTTGGTTTAGATTGTAGAGCATAAATTTACACAACAGTATCTTACCTCTATTAAAATATTTTTAAAAAATTAAATATTTGCAAACAACATTTCCATAAAATCATTTTAATACAGCAACTTATTTTTTCTAAAGGTGAAAAGTAACTAATGATAATACTGTAATAAAATAAACATTTCAAATATAATGCTGTTATGATAAATTTTGAAATAATAATTTGCATGATATTTAATACTAGTACTTAAAGACTGCGTGCTTTCAAATTCCGTAATTTTATATTGACAAAAATCTTTGGATTGAGATAAAATGTTTGTAATTTTTAAAATACATGATATATGAAAAATAAATCCTGGTATTACAGTATAATGTTAAAGATGAGAAATGATCTTAAAAATTGAAACACAATACAATTAAATAAAAATATTAATTACTATTTTAATCTTGGTCCCTTTCATATGTAAAATTAAAATAGCATTGGTAATAAAAGCTAGAGTCCAAATCATCCAGTTTGTTACATTACAAAGAAAGATATATTCCAAAAGTAAAATCTTCACTATTTATGAAAATATATTTCATTAGGAGACAATAAAATAAATCTTCAATTTTATAACAGTTGTGAAGTGTTTGGAGATAGAAATGACAACAAGATTTTTCTGCTACCATTCTGCATCTCCCACAGCTTTTTGAAATACATAGTCCTTTCCTTTCAAATTCATTATGCCATCTTTTAGATGAAATTTCCATCTGTTTTTGCTTCGACCAATCTATAAATAAAATTTAGAATTTAAAAAATTTTTTAATTTAGTAAATTATTCATCTTATCTGTAACACTTAAAGTAGAATCATTAATGAAAAATATGGCTTAGTCAAGGCTGAATTACATTTTTGTCATAAATGTACAATATATATTGTATATTGTTGTACTATACATTTATTTATACATATACAGTAGAACCTCGGTATACGACCTTAATCCGTTCCCGATGTTTGGACTTATACCAAACCAACCTTTCCCATAAGAAGTAATGTAAAAATGATTAATCCGTTCTTGTGTAAAAAAATGGCTGGCTTTAAACACCTCGCTTTCCTGGCTAGTTCCTGCTTGATNGATTTTATAGTCCAACACATCCAATCCGGGAAGAAATTGCACACGCATGCTAACAGAATGAAACCTGCAATCGCTAGGCTGGAATTTGAGCCACCAGAGGCAGGAGAAGATAGAATAGATGTACAAAACGCAAATTTGTCACCCCAAACTGTAGCGCAACCGCAGACAGAACCAATTGACCCCTGGGATGAGATCATCTTCGAAGCGTTGCAGCAGAGACAGACAAACACTACAAACACCACAAGAGATGCGGAGGCTGATCAACCCCAGACCCCGTCGCGACCTGCGCATCACTATGCACTCCGAAGCCAAGGACCAGTGAATGATTATCCCTGGGTCCTTCCTAAATCATCGGGAATAATTCCGCCGAAAGTGACGATGGTGCGAGACGCGGACGTTTCCGAAACTCAACAGGATGAAAGTCTCCCGCGCTTGCCACCTAACACTCCAATCGGATTATTCACCAATTGTAAATGGTAGCTTNCACTGTTTTTCAGTTATCCAAAGCAAAAGCAATTTCTCGACATGATGTAATGTCTTCGATCTCTGTTTAGAAATTGATTTAACCCCTTTCGTAACGTTAGCAGATTTAATAATGTCTTTATTTCTCGCGATTGTTCATATTGTCGTTCTCGGAATATGGTAGGCAACAGTTAAAATCTCGAACACGCGTGCCATCTTCGTATTTCTCAACAATCTCTTTTATCAGTTCCATTGTAATTCTAGTCATTTTTTTAGTTTTCTGTCGCTTTTCATTTGCCTTTTTGCGATTAATAAAAATAATAAAATTTTACTTACGAATTAAAATCAGAAGAAATTTAACAGTTATAAACCGTTGCACCGCGAACGTCTAGTCTGGTCTAGTATACCGATAGTGCTACTTGTTCATTGATGGCGCGTATAATTGAATTATGTCGTATACCGAATAAAAGTCGTATACCGAGCAAAATTTGTTTCATCCAAACAGGATGTATTCTAAAGCAGACATATACCGAGGTACCACTGTATTTATTTTATTATTTGATATGCTAAAATAGTTTTCAAATTACAGAAAAATAAAAAGATATGGTTAGTAATTCATCACTATAAAAATATGATGAACATTAAAAATTTAATTAGTTATATTCTATTACATAAAATTCACTATACGATGCTGTAGTGCAGGGGTCACCAAACTTCGGCCTGCGAGGTCAGTTTTATCTGGCCCACCACCGCACTGTGCCACAAATGAGCTAAAATATAATTATTTATATGAAAATATCCTATATTGTAGATGAACTTACTATGTAGAAAAAATTAAAATAAGTGTAAGTAAAATGCCAAAATTGGTCCAATCTGATTTTTGCATTTGACAGTAATATAATTTTTAGGAAAATCAGTGAAATGAAAAATTTGGTGACTTTTTGCAACTTTGGATATCAGAGCACTTTTTGTGTAAGTACCTGCAATGAAGTTTCTAAGGAAAGTGATTATGAGCATGCTGCAGAGATCGTGCTTGTGCATTGGTAAATAAATATATTGGTTTTCTTTACTTTTTTTTTGTGTATTCAGTATAATATATTGAACAAACTGATTATGCAGTCTGCACTTGTCATTCTTTCAGTTATCTGGCCTGCTGTAAAAAAGTATGGTAACTCCTGCTGTAGTGAATTAATTTTGAAGTAATTCACTACAAACAAGCACTTATTTGTCACATCATCACAGTGATGGACTGCAATTTTTAATCATATTCTTAATTTATTCAATTTAAAATATATGTTGTTAATGTCAAATTTTTGGTGTCTTGCCCCTGTACATCATACTTTTCCTAATAACAACAGTGTCGTTCTGGTCATCTATGTAATGTCATTCAAGGAAAAATTTTTAAATTGAATTCAGGTGACTTCTGGTTTAGACAGGAAATATAGTTAATTGAAGCCTCCTATCCCTACGTTTTCCATATCTGGTCTTGACTTTCATATTCTAACACTGTTCTCAAGATTAAGGAAAGGCAGACATACAACAGTGGGAATTTATAGGTCTACAATTTTTTCAAATTGCAGCCCAAATAGCAATTTTTATAAATGTAATAAAGAAAATTATAATTGATAATAACATCATAAATTTATCACTTTTTTCCACAAATTTTGCATCAATCATAGGGTTTAAAACTAATATTGATCAAAATATTCCATGTAATATAAAATAAAAATATCCTAATAGGAAAAAACATATCTAATTTGTAATTGTGAAACAAATGGGATAAAATACATTACCTTTTTACAGATAAAGTTAATCTATCCCTATGATAACTAAAATCTATTAGTTTGATTTCAGTCAATGTTACATATTTCCTTTTTAACTGCTTTTTACTGATTTTTTAAGTAAGTTTATTATTTAAATATAAAATTTCCAATATAACGTAATGAAAACAGAATATAAAATTTTACATATATGGAAAACAGTAATTTACAAACTTTATAATTAACTTAGTTAAATTTGGCCACTGAATGTCCAACTGGAAACAAATAGTTTAATTCAGTGATGGGCAAACTTTTTAAAGAGCGGGCCAAAGGAAAAGAAGAAAACTTCAGGCGGGCCAATATAATTGTAACCTAGCGCTGCATCTGAAAATCCAGGTGGCGCTATAAAAACATGTGCAGGCCGTCCGCCATATTTCTTTTTCTCTCTTTCGGCTACGCTATGCACGACGAGTGGATGTTCTGTACCGAAGCATGTTTGTAACCAATCGAGCTTTTACTCAATAAGTGTAAAACAAAATTTTGTACATGATTGTAAATAAACTTTCATGGTGAGATATAAAGCTTCGGTTATTTTATATAATCAACGAACACTCAAGTTAAGTGGTGCATCAACCACCACAGCCTGTATTCTTTTTGACTCGTCAGATTAGGAATAATGTCACGCGGGCCGGATAGAACATTTCAGGGGGCCGCATCTGGCCCGCGGGCCGTAGTTTGCCCATCACTGGTTTAATTAATTCTCATTCACTTTAGTTGGCCAAAGTTGAAAGAAGGATGAGATAAGTGCTATAAATTAAATCAGAAAATGATGAAATTTTGTAAGATTTCAGATAGAAAGAACAATGTCTTATTAAATTTATGAGAAATTAAATTTTAAATCCTATCATTCAAGTATTTATATCTATAAATGATTGATACAAATATAACATAATGCAAACACAATACTACATTAGTTGTTTTTGTTTTATTCTAATTTAAAATATAACTTATCATTATTTTATCCCTCTTATTTTATAAATCATCTTGTGTAATTTGCACAACCATTAAAGTAATATGTACTTAATTTAGAAAATTTGTTTGGTATTCCCAAAGAAGTTCTCTACTTTTGTCTGTAATTTTGGAATCATACTTAAAATAATTACTGCTAATAATCAATTCTATTCATCACAGAATAGTGTTAAGTTATAAGAAAAACCTTTACATATAAATCTGAAAAACATTAAAACTTTAAGGATAAAAGTGAAAGATAAATTATCATATCAGAATACTCTAACAGTTTTATTACATAACAATTACATAATAAACCTATTCACTTTTTAAAAGTATTCTTTTGTATCTCTAAAACTGTGATAATTAATTTGCTACCACACTTTATATAGCATTTTAATTTTTAATTTTTCATTATCATATAAAATAAAATTGAGTAACTTTCCATTTTTTCTGTATTTTTGGACAGATGAATTATCACTACACTATGATGAACAAAATTGATCTTTAACAGTTATTATCAACAAAAATTCTTCTTAAGTCTTATGAATCCTAGCTTCAAAGGACAATGTAGAACGAAGTATATTAACTATATTTTATTTTTTGTTTTCCAGTAAAATAAAAAAAATAGGATTTTATTCGTCTGAATATTTACATGCTGAATATTTTATATTTATAAATTTTTATTTTAACAAATGTTCTTGTGAACAGTGTCTTATTAAGTCTTCTAAGTTATAAAACTAAAAACTTAATATGTTTCAATACTATCAAGTTTTGTATACTACTTACTCTGAATTAAAACAATACTTTTGTTCTTTGTCTTGAAGATATAAAGAATAAAACTTAATAAAAGTACTTAGCAAATTATAGTCTGTTACAAAATTTTAATAATGTCTAAAGTTTTGTTTTTTCCTGTCCAGTAAATTCATAATTGAATACTGTTTTAAGTGATGAACTATTATAAACATTTATCTTTTATATATTTAGAAATTAAAACTGTTGAGTACTTTAATATATATGAAAGAAAAAATTAATTCCTATAAAAATAAATAATAAATTAAAAGTTTTCTGCTTCTATAATAAGATCAAATCCATTTATTGTAAACACTTTAGATTTGCTTATATTAATGATGGTAACAAACTGAAAACATTGAGTAAGTAAATAAAAACAATTAGTAAGAATTCTTATTTCATTTGACTCTGACATTAAAAAGACATGCTAAAACAATTGAGGAAGTCAGCACAACAGTGGTCTAAGCCACTTTAAAAAAAAAAAAAAAAAAAGAAACAGCTTGTTAGTTTTACATTTATGATTTTTCTTGGAATTTAAAAAAAAAAAACTATTTTATTGGTAATGGTGTACTATGTGCAGTGGCATAGCATAGTGGGGGCAGAACTTTTAGGGGGTGGCAAAATTTCACAATAAATAATAATATCTTGTAAAAATTTGAACCATTTCATTTCATATTTTTGTCGTACCTATGATTCAGACCGATTGAATGAGCACAGAATTTTTTTATTACTTATTCTGTGACGAAACTGGGGAATCCCCTTTCTTTAAATGAATGTATAATAATGACATCTTGCCTGTTGTAGTGATTGGCAACACTGTCTGTACTGACTTATAGAGATTCCCCATATTTTATTTTGTGCTTGGATTGTTTATGACTGATATTCAGCAAAAATGACTTTATCATATAAAGAATAGTGTTCAATATTGTGTAACAACACCTGCAAATTAGATTACAGTACAGATAAGTCCCTTCAGGGAATTCCGTGAGTGATGCTTTGACAATTCAAAAGAAAGATTCATTGATGGATCGTCAGTCATCCAATTCACATTAACTTTATCATATATATGTATGCGCTTTCCAAACTGTGATTTTTGTGCTCATAAGTACATGTAGTGATTGTTAAATTATTGAACTTTGTTGAAAAATTGTATTGTTCGTGTACGTATACATTCGACTATGTGAGTATTAAATATTTTATTTATGTTTTTTATTTATGCAATTGTATGTTTGACTATCTGCTATATTGTTCAAGCTTTAATTCATTAAAATAAAAAAATCAGAACAAGTAAATTTCAGTAAAGTAGGTTATATTTTTAATAACTTAATCTTGTTGATCGTCAAGGTATAATCATAAGTGTTCTATACCTGTTATATCAATGCAAGTGGCATACGTGTAAAAAGTTTTGTAATAAATGTGATTATTATATTGTAAAACATATATAAATGGCTTTTTTATTTGTAACCTGTACAATACACAATAATGATGATTGTTCTTGCCAAAAAGTTCTTTAGAATTACTGTATATTTTAGTCTTTTAAATTGAGATACCTAAATAAGGGGCGGCGAAATTTCCTCCACCCCGGGTGGCTGACACCCACGCTACGCCACTATGTAATGCTTTTTTAACTTAAGTATAATGTTACATATCCAACTGTTAAGTAGATTTAGAGATATTACAATTTTTATGAAGATACACCAGCACTCTTTCTTAATTAGACCACTGTTGCACTGAAAATTTGTTTGCTCATATGAAAGTGAATAAAGTTACATGAATAAATGTTGACTTTTTGAATATAATGAAACATTATTTAATCATAACAGTGTTGTATAAGTTTAGTATATTGTTTAATTATTACACATACTACACATAGTCAAAAATGCCAAAGAGGTCATCATTATCTATCTTACTCTGTCTGTACCCCTCAATTAAGAAACTGAACATTATATAATTTTGTGTATTAATATGTTTTTATCTTAATATTACTTCTGCAATTTTTTATTATTTTGTAAATATATCAGAATCTGTTGTTTAATGTTATTCAATACAGTAGAGCATCGATTTTCCAAAAGTCAATCATCCGAAAGAATTCCAGTCGGCAAAATTAAATTTTCGCCAGTGCTGTGGCACTTCAATCTTTGGCTATGTCTTGGGCTACTCAAATATTTTACGTTTTTGATACTAAATTAACATCTGAAGTATAATTTTTTCTTCTTGGTGCCATATCAGATTCCTGACGTTGGCGACACCTGGCGTAGGTTAGTAACCCGCCAAGGTGTATACTAGGGAAGGTTACTACCCAGAGTGGTTTCCCGTTGCCTTCTCTGGGGCGCGCGATGTTACGCGAGGGGAACTAATGCCTTCCGGGAGGACTTTTATGGGGAACTGGCCTCCTATTTAGTCGTTATTGGCAAGGAGAAAACCCGGAAAACTCCAAGCAGCCAGCCTGTCCGATCGCGGCGCGAACCCACGACCGAACTCCCAGTGTTTAGGGTACGAAGACCATTTCGGCCACTGGTGGGCAATTTTTTATTATTTTTATATTTTTCAATATATTTATTTTGTTTGTACAAAATAAAAAAATAATTTTTAACGATACAATAGTCTTTGTTAGGCTTAACATTGACGACAATTCAACGCAAAGCGACACGCAACGGATAAAAATTTCGACATCGGATACGTTAAACTATTTTTTCGTACGTAAATCAGTTATCCGGACAACCCCAGTCCCCAATTGATTCAGAAAATCGACGCTCTACTGTATTAGAATTATTAAATCCTGAAACATATATGAGAATAAAACTGTATGTAACTTATATTGTTTATATATTTATTATATAATATAATACTTTAACATTCATTGTAAATTATGATAAAGGTTTTTATAAAATGCCAAAAAGTTTCCTAAATGCCATACAGTTTCCAAAACTGTACCAGCATGTTTGAGAGTTTAATTGTACTTTTTTTAAATCTGAAGTTTTTTTTATGATAGAACATGTCAAAAAGAGTTTATGGACAGTGGAATGGAGAAAGTACATGAAAGACAATTGATGCTTATCAAAATAACAAATTTGGGCTTTAATGAGTGTTGAAGAAGATTTGCAATGATGATGTTTATTACTGCACTAAGTGTACGTATTTGAAAGTATGCAATATTAAATAAATAAATTAATTAATTTATTACTAACCGCATGTTATTACCAAAGAAATCTTTACTATTAAAGAAACAGGTCAGTACAATTTATTATACCAGCTGCCAAAATTGTATCTTTTGGCCACTTTAAAAAATATGATATATGTAATTAATAATCTAATTATAAATAGATTTATTGCCTTAGAATGCAAAGATACGACATTGCCATATTATTTTTTGGCCTAAATATATTTTTAAAATATAAGCGTACAAAATTTCCTTGAGAATCCAATTTTCTTTAGTAGTAGGATTTTGGCAACTTCTCCTATATATATATATAGGGGAAGGGGTATGTATACTACCCCCCTATAACACTGTTAATAATTCTGTTTTATATGAATTCCATGTTGTACGAGTCACTTAGACACTTAGCTTTTACAAATACGTGAGCCGTTCACAGCCCAGCACACGTATATATGTATGTATGTATGTATGTATATATAGTACACTTATAAAATATTGCTTATTGTAATTAGATTTCAACTATAGATAGCATTATCACTAGGTTTTTTCTCACACTAGGAAGGAGATGGCCTATATCCTCAACAACTGACATGTGCCAAGCAGAGTTAAGTGCACTTATTAAAATTAAATAAGAAATTTAACACTGAAAATCACTTGAAACCTTTAGGACAATGGTTCCCAACCTTTTTTGGGTAGCGACCCCCTTTTTATAAAAGCCAAGTGACCCGCGACCCCGATACAATTGAAAAAGGTATTTTTAATAAGGTAATTAAAAAACAATGAAATTAGTTTTTTAGTATAATTTTATTTTAAATTATGTTTAATAATTAATTTAATGAGATAGTTGAAATTGCATGTATTATTAACCAGCCTCAAAATTCGCGAGTGAGATTTTGTTAACGCCAACCTCATGTCATTCTCAACATTTAATTTATTCCTCTCAAAACTCTCAACACGTGATTCAACCAACTGACAGAACAGCGTACCCAGATTACACTTATTTTAATTTTTTAAAAATATATGAAATTATTCGAACTTTAAGACACCATTAAAAATAAATATTGCATTATAGTGAAAATTTTGTTTTAGTTTACTGCATAAGTTGGCGACCCCACAGAAAACCCGTTGCGACCCATAGGTTGGGAACCCGTGCTTTAGGATTTCCATCATTTAAAGAGTGACCACTGGTTTGTTGGGGATGTGCTGATTCATAAGCATGAGGTTGATGTTTCAAATCTCTTTGGTATCAATGTGATTTCCACTAAAATTATAATTTTCACTTTATTCTTGGTACTTTTAAATTTATTATAAATTTAGGGAAAAAAAGTTAGAGAGAAAAACTGAGTTACTATTAGGGTAATTAAATAATAAAATCCACCTATTTCTAAATGTTTTAAGTGATTTGCAATTCTCAATTTTAATTTTCTCATTTAATTTTGAGTAGTGCATCATACTGCTTACCACATGTCAGTTGTTGGGGATGCACTATATCCTCACCAAGTTTGATCAAAATTAGTGATCCTAACATCATGTCATTCCCTCATCAGCCTCAACATGACTGATAATGCACAATCTTTATTAGTTATCATTATCAGTTTTAATCAGTGCTTTAAAAACATTCAAAGTTAATTGCTGTAATCATTATTTGCATGATGTATGCTGGCATTTCTTACTTCAGATATATGCTAAATGACAGCGAATGAATTAGTATTAATTAATAATTCCTATATATATATATACATGATACATGTGGTGGGCTCTATAGAGTAAACACATGCACACATACTCTCTTCAAGTTTGTCTCATTGTCGTATGCTTGTACTTGAGCATTCACAGAAAGTGTGTTAAAATCTAAATATTAATTTAAATGATTACTTACTTTATCATACTGACAAACAACAACATTTTCAGTGTAAAATAACTCTGTGGCATCTTCTTCAGTATCATCATCATCAGAATTAAGTGGTTCCTAAAATATTTATTCATTCATTCATTGTTTTTATAATTATAATGTAATAAACAATATCTAAATACTTTGTTAGATCATAATATATTTATATAATTATGCAATACATATATTTATGATAATTTATAAAATGAAAATTTGTATAAAACAATTATTTCATTAACATATTGTATATTGACAAACATTTTATTGAACCTCCAATTTCAGGAAATAATACTACTGTTTTAATTTACTCATTAATTTTTAATTTTGAAATAAAAGAGTATCAATTACAGGTGTTTCCAATTCCAGTTAAAGATATGTTTGAAAGAAAATAGTCCTAATAAAAATATTCATTTACATGAAACTGATACAGTTGATTAAACAAATAAAAAAACAAATTTAACAAGCAAGATATATATTTTCTGTTCCTGCTTGTTATGGAAACCAATTTTTGTAAATCTTAATTGGGAAGGTTTTTGACATTCTTAATTGGGAAGGTTTTTGACATTCAAGGTTTTTGACAATCCCAATCAAGATGGTTTACAAGAATTGGTTTCCATGAAGTGGTAAAAAATATATTGATCATAGTGCCAAGATTCAAGGACTGAAAATTTTTTTTTCTGTACAAAAACGATTATTTTTTTACTTTGAGCTTTCATGATCCTCAGCAAACACTAAACTTCCTTGGTTGTGAAAAAATAAATTAGACATTTCTGATTTTAAAGAATGGGACTTGTCCATAACTGAAATGATCTTCAAATAGGAAATTCTTCAGTGTATTGATTAGTTTATTTGCTACAGTTCCTATTTTATAAAAATGATTGAACTTAAGAGAATCAGCAAAATACATCTACAATAACATGTTTTAAATAAACTGAACTGAGACAGTTTAGTACCTGTACAACAATTTATCTTCAAACATTTGTTATTGAAAATTCATTGCAAAATATCTGGAAAAGACAATCTCAAAAAATTAACTATATGAAAAAAAATCTCATTAATCTGAAACATGGTCTGCATGACAATACAGACAAACTAAAAGCCACCTGCTGCTCAGAATAATGGAGTGGCACCACAATGGACAATTTTTTTAAGCTTAATACTATTAGACAATTCAGATAAACTCAAACAAATAAATGAAACTGAATATATTATTATTTTAAAATAGCTGAATATAAAATCTGAATAAGTTTCTACAAGACACAAGCCATTATTTTGAAATTAATTTAGAAAATGTAATATGTATATATAGGTTTGACAAAGAAAACCTTCATATGCCTGTATTGCTTATAAGAAAATACTAAATCCAGAATAACTCTAAGGCCGAGACTCCACCACTGTAAAAACGGCATAAAACCCCTCACCGTAAAAGCTTTTAATCACATGACCTATTTGCATTTGCGTCTGGATTGCAGTGGAGGTCCGGCTAACAAAGTTTTTACGGCAACAATAATGCCCCAAGTGTCGAAAGTAAATACTTCGTACGTGAATTGGTAGAAACGGAAGACAGTTGTATACGTGATATATCAATACAAAGACAATGATTATGAGTTTTTTCTGTACTATAATTACAAATGTAGTAAAAATAATATCTTTACTTTCATATATTAACTTTTATTATTGTATTATTAAAATAATATACAGCATTTATAAGCTTAGCTTTTTTATTATATACTCCTCTAAATTGAAGGATTTTCCTTTGACATCCATTATTATAATCGGGTCATAGATACACAAATACTTTCAGATGTTTTCGATAAATCTTTCCAGATCTATTCTAGAGTAGCCACGAGGGAACGTATACAAAAGCTCGTTTTCTGCCATTTTTAGCTCTGTGTCACAATGACCTAGATTTCACTGACTTCTGATTGGTGGAAGGTACTGCTTTACGGCCATATTTGCGTCGGAAGTTGAACACTGCTCAACTCACTTTTATGCTGGTTTTACAACCTGCTCGGGCATAAAATATCAGGGTCATGTGATTAAAGGCTTTTACGGCGAGGGGTTTTACGCCATTTTTACGGTAGTGGAGTCTCGGTCTAAGTCATGTTTATTTGAAGTCATTTTCTTTCTCCCATCGTCTAGCATAAGGATTGATATATTAAATCAAACTGGTTAACTCTAATTCGTCAAACTAATTAATTTGAATGGTGTTTTGATACAGTAGCGAGGTTGTGGCTGATGTTTTTCAACACGAAAACATGAATGTCAGATGTTCAGCACCAGCTTCCTGTTAGCCTAGAAGTTTGACAATGGTGTTTGGAACGTTGAGCATGATTCCACTGATGTTTCCAAATGCTATTGTCAAACTTCTAGACTTACAAGATGACGGCGCTGAATGCCTCACGTTCATGTTTTCATGTTAAACATCAGCTGCAACCTCGCTAGTATCTTTACAAACTATACAGAATTTTAATTTTCTTAAATAAAATAATTAACATTCATCCAGGAAATAAACTAATCAGAAACTTTCTGTAAAGCACAGGAACCACATATGACTAAAAATAAACATTGTGTCATGTGACAGCAGGTGGGACATAATGGCTTCCAGACAGTGCATGCAAAGATACTAACCTAGATACTAACTGTCATTCAAGCTACTTTTTTCAAAATTTTTTGTTTTATTTCATTGCTGATCGATTTCTCTGACTAGCTGATGTAATAAATAGATTTTTGATAAATTTAATTTTAAAAAATTATTATAATTCAATTCTATGTAAAAAGTTTTTGTTAAAATGTAAAAACATTTTAACAAAAACTTTGTAGCAAAATTTTAAAAATATAACAATCATAAAGAGTGGTGCATTTGTGATAAAAAATAAAAAACAGACAAATTCTAGGTATGAAATATCAAATTTAAACAAGTCCTTACCAAACACTTAAAGTGAATGGATAAACCATTCGGAAAAACATTTCTCAATACCTTATTTAACCATTCAGTTAAGCACTTTAGACTTTCTTGACATCATCAAGAGCTTTACTTTGACAACAATTTTATTTTCAAAATTTCATCAATTCTGTTATATTTCAGACTTATTTTTTACCTTGTCAAACAAAACTGTTTATCTCCTTCAATAGAGACAATCATATCTATGAGTTTTGTTGGAATACTCAACTGCAATACCTGGTTTGTGTAATGATATCATCACTCAATAAGTGGACTTGTCCTGTCACCTTTATATGCCACCTAATTTTCATTTTCATCAATCAACAATTTGGATGATGCAACTTGCTTCTTGATTAATTGTAATTCTTAACATTTTTTTTTACAGGTTATCTATCTATATTTTTTATTGTATTATCATCTTATTTTTTCAATGCACCATCTGGATTTTTGTTGATTTTTCTTAACATAATAGTTTAATTTTACATGTTTTTATATTTATATACTATTACTCTGGTCAATTCCCTGATATGCTCATCTTCATCTTTGTTTCTTCCTCGTTTCTTTCAGCTCTACTTCTTCTAAGTAAGATTTATATTTTCAGTAACATGAAAAAAGGCAGGTTCACACTGGACAATGAAGTACAGGAGGTAGTTACAACTTTCTTCTGTTAGAAGCTAAGGAAATTCTAGAAACACTTGTAGAATGCCCTTAGCTTCCAGCTTCCAGTATCTGTAGAATGCTCTTGGCTTCCAGTTTGGTCAGACAGCTGGATAAATGCCTCAATACCAATAGCAATTATTTTTAATGCTTTTTAATTAAATACACAAGATAACAAAGAAATTTAATTGGCTTACTTTCATTTGACTTGCCCAAATACAAATATATCATCTTTTCTAATACAAATATTAATATATTTATTCTGTGTCATATTCTAATTTCATATCTTTTAAGAGTAAAAACATGCTGATTTTAATTGCATTATTAAAAAGAATAAGTTATAAGAATTAAAACTCATTAATATTCATTATGAATATGTATTTATGAAGTTGTAAAAATATATAATATTTAATATGCATTTCCTTTAAAGATTGTTTATGAAGATATTAGATCATACAAACTTACAAAATGACAACAACTCTAAGAAATTTTCTATAAAAGATAAATATTAAATACATTTATATTTTATAAATATATTTATCTTTTATAGAAAATATATTGACAAAAGTAGACATTTTATACAGACTGCTTAATCTTTTTCACAATAATACAGACTTGAGAACAGCTTTAAGCAAAATAATTTGAGAAATTCATTAATTTATCATTAAAATACTTTTTTAAATAAAAGTAATTTTTAAATCTGTTTTTCAATTTGTTTTCAGTCTTTGATATAAATATCTTATAACCTGTATTTTCGTAGAATGACCGGCATGCCAGTCAATCCAGGGGAGACCATGAAAGCACATATTTTTGTATGGTTAAAACCAGCATGATGGTTTATGCTGGGATATGCCAGCATGCCAGTTTAAGTAAGGTTATACATCTCTCTCTACAGGGCACATTTAAAAAAAAAATTAAGGCATTATGTCAGGTAAAAGAGAACAAATTTTTATTCTAAAACTGTGAAACTGTCAGCATTACATCAAAACTATGATTATATGTTTAATTTCTTCATTTTGTCTTCTTTCTAACCATATAAAATATTTGTGGAATTCTGAAAGTGCTTTTTATGTTTATTTTATGGTAATTGAGTTCAAAAGCAAAAACAACATATTAAATGTAAGAAACTCCTGGTAAATTATCTCAACTTACATCCATTAACATCAGCTTTATATGAAATTTGAGAGGAAGATGTTATTTGTAAGGTCAGGGTACACTGATTAACAACAACAACTACTACTACTACTACTTCTACTAAAACTCTTTCTGATTTTAAGTCAGTCAAATTACAATGTTGTTATTTTATTGTACTTGGAAGAATGTTTTCTTTAATGTTTAATTAAATTCTTTAACAACTAGTTTTGTTAGATCTGATTAATTTTATATTTTAGTCCCAGTTTAACCAGCATGTGGATAACCCCAGGGTTTTCAGGCATGCTAGTCTCCCATTTTTATGCGGCATGCCAGTTATTCTGCAAAAATATATTAATATGTACTGCATTATGAATGATCAATGTCTAATTTTTTTCTAAACAAATTATTCATTTAAAATATACAATGGGATGGAAACAATAAAAACTAAAACTTTATAATTGTTGGTTTATTTTACTTCTTGATTGCCTTTGTCAAAGAGTAAAACAAACCAATAATTTTAAGATTTTAGTTTTTATTGGTTTTAAAAATTATTCATTATTTTATTACCTCTTCTTCAGCATCATTTTCATCATCATTATGTTCGTCGTCTTCTTCTCTGTTATCTTCATTGTCAATAAAACCATCATCATCCTCCTCTTCATCTTCATCACTTGTATCATTTGTACCATCAAGTTGGATAATTCCACCTGATTGCTGAAAATTAAAGTTCAATTCAAATTTACACATCTTGTTTATTTTTCAACAATTTCGTATCTATATTATTTCACTTATGAATGTCAAGTTACCCATAAACTGTTATATGAAGCAGATATATCTTTTACACTTTTAATTAATAATTTAATTATTTCTTATAATTAAAGTAGAAATTTCTGTTTGTAATTGGTCATTTAACATTTTCATTTTCAGTTATATGACAAGTTACAAGTTTTCATAGATTGAATTTATTTCTAAGTAAAATGGCAGTCATTATAAACTAAAGAAGAAACTGTTTAGTATGGTTTAAAAATGTCCTTTGATAAAATTAGTAAATTATAGACATATTTATTAATATTTTCATATAGTACTTCTTTATATTTATCTCATGTTTCAAAATCTAATTATTAAAATCAAATAAGTACTTTTTTGAAACTCAACATATATTTTTAATTATTGTTTTGAAAAATATTTAGAACAATAATTTTATTATATACATTATGATACATATGTATATAAACTTAGTCATTTTGTAATATTACTCTCAATTTTTTTAAGTTTTTGAAATAAAATTCATAAAAATTATTATTGTTTATGTAATTATCCTTTACAAATGACCACTAATAATTATATCAATGTATGTCATTATTTAGATATTTTTATAGTATTTAATATAATGAAGTTTGTGTAAATTAAAAATAAAACCTAAAATTGTTAACTGCATCACATTTTTCTACTCAGTTACTTTGTATTAATATATTATATAAAAATAAAAACAGAATTAATAAATATTTTGTATGATAATGAAATTTCTATAGGAAAATAAGTTATACATAGTGAAAACTTCTGCAGCATATTGTTTGCATAAAGTTCATGCAGTTTGAAACTTTAAATTGTACAATGAGTCTACAATAATTATTCTTCAAGATTAAAATTATAATAATTGTTGATGNTTTCGGTAAACTTATTGAAGCAATGTAACTTAATGATAATTGTTATAAGTGAAAAAAATAACAATATAAATTTAATTATGTTTTTCTTGGTCAGAACTATAACAATAAGACTGTTACATTGACAGAAAAATCTATGAATTAACAGCATTTAGACTTGAAATTGTTATAAAATTAGGAAGTTAAGAGGATTATAAGAATGAACTAACTTTAGCAGTTTAAACAAATATAAATATGAAAATATTAATCACTTTATTATGGCAAACAAAACAATCTCATAATACAGAATGAAATGTGTTTAATTTATTAAATTCTAATTTAATTATATTCTAAGTTTATGCATTTGATTCCGAGTTTTTGTTGAATTATTCATCCTTTATACTAAATACTTAATGATTTTATATACATCAATGTACAGTACATTAAAATAAAGATTAAGCAAGATTAATTTGTATTTCTTACATATTTTTCCATTACTAAACTTATCATTTGGAAATTAATGAATTTAAAGACTATAGTAGGATAAACATGGGGAATTGGCCTCAGACAGATAATGGGATGAAAACTGATCCAAAATCATGTATCACTGTGTGATTAATTACTGTCTAATATTCATTCATAGTACATTAGCTA
The DNA here is from genome assembly GCF_000671375.1 of Centruroides sculpturatus. Taxonomy (NCBI): domain Eukaryota; kingdom Metazoa; phylum Arthropoda; class Arachnida; order Scorpiones; family Buthidae; genus Centruroides; species Centruroides sculpturatus. The sequence continues at coordinate 451,051 of NW_019384342.1, forward strand.
GACTGTAATCATATGATTACAATTTTTATTGTTTTCAAATTTTATTTCTTTTAACTACATTGCATTTGGTAAAAGAAGTTGACAAGTTTTTATAGTATAATAAAGGGTAATATAAAGATTCCAAAAATTTTTGAAACTGTCACCCTGTTTTAACCATTGGAATAATTTTTTAAAAACTATAGTAGAGCATCGTTTATCTGAAAGTCAATTATCCAAAACGTCAATTATCCGAAAGAATTCCAGTCGGCAAATTTAAATTTTTGCCAGTGCTGTGGCGCTGCAATCTTTGGCTATGTCTTGGGCTACTCAAATATTTTACGTTTTTGATACTAAATTAACTTCTGAAGTATAATTTTTTATTGTTGTATCTGATTTTTATCGTTGTTATCTGAAGTATAATTTTTCTCCGTTGCGTGTTGCAACGGAGAAAAATTTCAACATGAGATAGGTTAATATATTTTTTCGTACATAATCGGTTATCTGAAATATCGATTTTCCAAACCATCCCAGTCCCCAATTGATTTGGATAATTGACGCTCTACTGTATATTTTATTAAACACTGCACATATAACAATATCCAACAAGAAGAAATTATAAGAAAGCAAATGTTTTCACCTGTGTTTAACACACTTTCTTGTAATTTTTTATTGCTGGATATTGGTTGTGTGTGGAGTGTTTATTATGATATTTCCAGTTTTGAGTAGTTGAATCCTCATTTCATTATTTTTATTTCAATTTTATTCCAAAAAATTTTCTAACACCATCATGTGTGTCTTATTTTTTCAGTAATGACATATTTTTTTACTTTGCAATTTATTGCAAGAAACAGTAATATTTTGAAAAACTCAAAAATTATATTTTTTATACATAACCTTGAAATTTGTGAACAATCTGGTCCAATATAGGGCAGTAATTAATCATCCAAGTATTGGCCAATTTCCATCCCATTATCTGTCTGGATCAATTCACCATGATTATCCATTCAGTCTTTTAAAAAAACTGCCATTATGAATAAAGATATCCATTCAAAAATAGTATATAATTTTTGTATGTAAGTCCTTTTCTTCAACATTTAATTGATGTTAGATATTGTAAACTATAAATTGAAGACAGAAATTGCCTCCAATCAATATTTCAAACTAAAAGATTCATTATACATCATAATATAGTTAGGGCTCAATTCCATTGTGTGTATTTACTACCTATTCATCAACATGATTTCAAACTTGCAAAAGAATGAATGAGTTTACACACACATAGTGAGTACCAATTACACAGGGTTAATAGATTTGCTTACTAATCAATAGTAGCAAGGTCTGCATTGCCACAATGTTTGCCAACATAATTCTGCTACATGATGATTTTTAGCCCATTTAATCAGTGTAATGGCAATACTGAAAAATTACTCCAAAAGCAATTACATTTTTAACAAAATTAATTATTTTATATACATTATTTAGTTTCAAGAAAAAGATTTTGGTGGAAAATGTCATATCACTATAATTGAATAATGCCTACCTCTGTGGAAATATGTTGAATGTTCCCCTTTCAATGTTTTCAACTTGATCTAATAATAATCAAAAGAAATAATTTACTGTTTATTTCAAGTATATATCAAAAATAGTATTAATAATTTTTTGGAAATTAGAACAAAGCTCAGGAAGGATTTGATATGTTTTTAATATATCACATCCTATGATATATACATAGTAGATGATTTCTTAAAAAGAATTATATTATAATATTCAAATATATAGTTTACTTTACTTAGTAACAGTTATTTCTTAAAAATACTTAAAAGTATCCCTATGTTTTTATTACTATTGATTTGAAATCAAAATTAAAACAAAGCTTTGTGTGCTAAAGATAATCTTCTGTTTTTTTATTATTTGTGACTGGCAGCTATGGAATACAATAAATTTATTTAAAATCACTTGCAAGTCAAATATAAGTACTATACAAACAAAATAAATGATATGTTGTATAATAAAGACTTTGTTAAACATATAAATAACACCTTATCTTTGCCGAGAAATATATTTATTTCAAAACAAACGTTTTGAAATAAATATATTTCTTGTTGGTAATTTGCTGAGTACTTTATGATAATAAAGGCTTTGTTATATGTTTTTTCTTTCATTAATTTTACACATTAATCATGTTGAAATTATTTGAAGAGAATTATATTTGCATGTAACAATTCAACATTACTACTCAAAAATATAACTTTTATAAGTTCTCCTTAAGTTAAANTATTTGATAAAGCCCAAAATTGTTTTTTCAACCTCAAGCATATAACATAAAATCAATAACTATAGTAATACCAAATATTCGTGTAATTGTAATTTTTATTTCATAAAATTAAAATATATTAATTTATTGGCATATTACAAATTTATTTCTACTTTCACAATTTTAAAATTTTATATTTTAAATTTAAAAAAAGGAGGGTAATTTATATTAATAATAGGAAACAAAAATTAAAAATAAGGAAAATTTAAAAGATAAACTTATGAGCATTTTAATTAGTTAGTTTCTTTCAATTTCAATATATCTGTTGATGTACAAATATGATATGCTAATTTATACATTATTTTTAATGCATAAACTTGTTCATATATTGACTTAACATTCAAGTTATTTCTGTCATATAACAATATTTTTATCACAATTAAATTAACTGGTGAGTAAGCCACAATTTAAGTCTTTATTTATAAATTCATAGTTGGCAAAGATAATTTATTTTTATTGTAAATAGTGAAATACTATAATTATTAATATTGATGTTAAATCTCTCAATCTTATAATAAAAATATGATTACATAAAAATAAATCATATATTACAGAGATAATATTTAATAATAATTCTTTGTTATTTGAAAAAATTCATACATGCAGTATAGCATTATGAAAATATAGCAAAAAAATAATTTACCATGAGAGTTACTGCAAACTTTAAACTTCTACAATAGTACATCTAAATGAAAACTAATTAACTGCACATTGCATTCATGCTCATAAGAAATAATTTCAAAACGTATTTGTACAGATGATGTTTCAAAATTATTAATCATTTATTATTCATTCCATTAATATGCAAATTTCCACATAACATCAGTATCACATTTTAAATCTTGATGAATAGTTACATTGCTATATAAAAAATTTCATGATGATGTAACTTAGCTGTTAAATCAACATGAATAAATTACTTTAAGCTGCATTCAAAAACAAATTATTTCATTCTTGATACAATAAAGCTTGACAAACTTTTCAAATAATAGTTTATTACATTATTACTTTTCACTTATAATGAATTGATATATACAAAACATATAATGAAAAACTTTTAATCAATTGAATTGGATTGACTTGCTTATATTTACTGATACAAAGGCTTCCTGGGCCATACTGCACTAATTTAATCAATTAGAAAAGCAATAAATGATTTTACAATTTCATCAACTTTTCACAATTTTATAACTGCTTAATGAAAGGAAATTGAATAAAAATAAAATTTTACTAATTACAAAGTTAAGGATGAAAACAGTAAAGAAATTGTCAAAGCAAAAGATAGATCATTCACTTACATAAAAAGTATTTTTGAGACCAATGAAAATTATAGGAAAGTCTAAGGTTTTGTCCTCAAGAAATGAAGTGTTCAAATTGTTCACTAATAAACAAATATCCATAAGATATTAAAGTAACAAGTTCTTTTTACTATTTACAATGTTACTATTTAGAGAAGTTTATATTGAACAAACTTTTTGCATTTCAAGTCAATCAGAATACAACTTCAATAAAATTACAAAATTGCCTAAAGATATAAAGCCAATTAATTAAATTATCGTAAGAACTGAATTGAATAAAAATTGTATTCTCAGACACAAAATATAAAATTTGAACACATGATGAATAAGCTGTTATTAGCATGCTGCAAAAAAAGTTAGGCTCTATAGACAACACAGAGCTAACTCTATCATGATTTGAGAAGTATTTATTTTTAATGAAAAGACAGGTGTAATAATAGAGATGGGTAGTTCTGATCGGAATCATTCCAAAGAAACTGTTCCCAACTCAGAACTATGAAGAACAGTTCCACACAGTGTGTTGAGACAGTTCCAGTTGAAACTACTAACACATTCTTCATTTTGTACTTTTATAAATATGATTTTCCACAGAACAGTGAATTCTTTATCTGGATTTGAACTTAATGAAAAAGTTCCACAGTTTTTAGAATAATCAAATTAGTTTAGAGTATTTTAAATTTACAAAGTTATTTTAAAATTTATATTTTAAAATAAGTTTAATATTTTCTTAATTATTTGTTTTATTAGTAACCAACAGATATGTCTGGCATTGCCTGCCCAAACAGGAAAATGGCTAAACATTAAAATGAAAATCATATAACAAATTTGGTTATTTTAGCTTAAAATTGTTATGTTATTGAAAAATGTTGAAAGATCAAACCAGGGGAAGAGTAGGGTATCCAGATTTTATGAAAGTCTATATTTTCCTATGAGTCCCAGAAAATAAATAAATATGAAAAATTTGGTATGGATCAGACAAAGGGTTTAGGGAGGATGAAACCAGGGGAGGGGTAAGATGTCCAGATTTCACTATAGTCTATATTTTCCTAGATTCCAAGTTAAGCAAGAATAATTTGGAACAGATCAACAAAAAACAAAGAATAGAGACAAACATTTCATATCCTACATAAAACTGATGAGAGACCATCTAGTCCAGACTAAGCTATTCCAACGTTACATAATGATTCCAAGGAACAATCTAGTCCAAGTGTTCTGACAGAACCATCTAGCTTAACAGTTCTGCACTCAGATCAGTTCCAACAGTTCCAGTTCCAGAAGCAAAACTGATTGCCCACCTCAAGAATAACTGGGAAAAGATGACTCCAATTATTTATTACAATTAAGGTGCATCCCATAAATATAAAGGCTCAACTTGTTATGCAAATAAAAGCTAAACTAATTTTTATATAACAAAACTATTTTGAGGTAGTTACAACTTATAAATAAATGTACTAAAAAATCGTTAATTATATTGTTTAACAAGTTAGCAATAAATTAATTTAAATCAAAATCACATTTCTCACTGTCTCAAAAATATAAAGACATAATACAAAATAACTAGAACAGTAGAAAGTATTGTTATAAATCTTTAATAATAATCAACTAATAACCAATACACTTCCCCTTTTTCATTATAACCTTGTAGATACAGTATGACATTGATTGTGTAAGATTTTAAAGGACTATTGTAGTTATTTTTTCCCAATAAATATTAATTGCATGTTTTAACTCATCTACACTGTTATATTGGCACCCATTAGCATATACAGCTCTAGCTAAGATTCCCCGGAGGTTTTCCATTGGATTCAAATCTGGAAAATGAGCTGGCCAATCAATAACTGGGACTACATTACTTAAAACCACTAACAAGTTGACTTAGCTGTGTGGATCTTGTTGGAAAAACCAACGATTTCTGGCAATTAAATCAGCCCAAGGCAAAAGATAACTTTCTAGCATGTCTTGATAATGATTTGCATTCATTCGGCCACTGAGGAATGTAATACAGTAGAGCAAAATTTATCCGAATCAATTGGGAACTGGGATTGTTCGGATAACTTATTTTTCAGATAGCTGGTTATGTATGAAAAAATATATTAACCTATCCCATGTTGAAATTTTTCTCCATTGTGTGTCACTTCGTGTTGAATTTTCGTCGATGTTAAGCTTAATGAAAATTTTTATAATAATAATCGTGGCTATTGTATCGTTAAAAATTATTTCTTTATTTTGTACAAACAAAATAAATATATTGAAAAATATAAAAACAAAAAAAAAAAAAAAAAATACTTTAGAAGTTAATCTAGTATCAAAAATGTTCAATTCAGCATAGCACAAAGTCCTCAGAAAAAGACTACACAAAAGTACCAGTGCTGCCAGCTAAAACACACACACCAACAAAAAAAATATTGGAGTAGCCCAAGACGTAGCCAAAGGTTGCAGCGTCACAGCACTAGCGAAAATTTTAATTTGCCGACTGGAATGCTTTCGGTTAACTGACGTTTTGGTTGACCAGCTTTTGGATAAACGACACTCTACTGTATTTGTCTTGCCAAACCAATTAAACCCACCCCATACCATCACTGAGATTGTCACCCCTTGCTGCCATTTTGAAAATATTTCTTCCTCACCCCTCAAATTATACTAATAACAAGCCCAACCATCTGGTCCCTCAAAATTAAACTTCTTCTCATCACTCCAGATGATGTGCTTCCATGTGTCTGTCCATCCCATTTTCTCCAATGTCCACTGCAATTGCTTTTGCTCTTAGAAGGTTAGTGATGGTGCAGGCTTTTTCTTCTTATAGATGAGATGCTGACATATACTAACAATTCTTCCAATTGTAGATTTTGATACATTAAGCTCTGGTTTTAATGCTAGTTTTCATAAAGATGTTTGGTTGCTTTTGATTTCTCTCAAAATACTACATTTTTCTCTATTTGTAAGATTTAGATGTCAACCTGTTGATTTCTTTTGTCTGTATTTGTCTCCAAGCTTTATGAAATTGTAAATTACAGTTGGAGAACAATTAATTTTCTTTGCAATTGCTTTTGCTGAGTAATTTTCCTTTTGCCTTTTTAAACATCTGTTAAGAGTTTTGCATGTCCCATGATGAAAAACAATTCATCTACATCAATATATAACAGAAATAAACATTTGAAATATGTGGTAGTTATACTGTAGTACAGTATGACCTCTATTGTTAGAAAACTGAACCTGCCTTTATATTTTTTGGACAGCAAGAAACGTGATTTTGATTTAAATTAATTTATTGTTGAGTTGTTAAACAATATAATTACACAATTTTTTAGTATGTTTATTTGTAACTACCTCAAAATTAAACTAGTTTTGTTATATAATAATTATTTTATTTTTATTTTATTTGCATAACAAGTTGTGCCTTTATATTTATAAGATACATCTTATTGCATCACCCTTCTAATATCTAATTCAGCTACACTGCCATATTTTATGTTAATATCAATATAAGCAAATGAAAAATACACATAAATTCAGGTCAACAAGTGATAAACTTAATGAAACAAATAATTTTAGATGTGAAATTAATTAAAACTCACTCAAGTAAGTGTGACCTTATTTAGATCATAATATATTTTATTGAATTTCAAATGAATATTTTTGGAACAAATGAATCAAAATTCTCAATAATTTCTATTATAATTATTAAAATGACACTTTACAAAAACAAACAGTTAAACTTATAATTAAATTTATTTATCAACAAATTAAAAGANATTGCCAATCTCCATTTTGTATTTATTCTTTCCCATTTTTAAAAACAAAAAATTAGTTATTTAAATTTGATGAAAGTTTATATGCTATCCAAAAATTTAATTTTTAAAGAACATATAGCAATCAATTTTATCTGAAAACACTATCTTTTGCTAAATAAACATGAACATATTTTATATGATTTGAAAAATGCATATAAAATATGTTCATATTTATTTTAACCTTCATTTGCAATCAAATGCTTTCTCATGACTTCATGAAAGATTGATTGCTTACTTGAAATTTACTAGAAATCAATATACAATTGCATCAAACTAAAGACTATGAAAAAATACTGGATATATAAAGAAACTACAGAAGACTAACACTGGAAAAACATTCTAAAAAATTGCAAGTTTTAGGAAATTTTAACTGTTTTATTTACAATACACAGTGGTGTTCAGTTTTATGTATGTCAACAATACATTTACAACCATTGTAGAAAACTTATATCAGCCAACAGATGAGGGACATTAGCCTAAAATGCATATTGGCAAATGAAACAAAAATGGCCTATACAGTAGAACCTTGCTTAACCTTGCACCTCGCATAACAAACAAAACAAATTGTAAAAAAAATTATTTGCTTAGCAAGCGACATTTCACATAACAAGTGACAATTTAATAATTATAAATAATTAATTTTTAATTTAGGACATTTCTAAAATTTAATTTGGAATTGGTCAATAAATTTAAAACAGATGGCAGCATAACTGCCTACATCTAGTCAAATTAATTAATTTTCTAATATTTAATTATAGCCTTTACATAGCCCAAGAATTTGGCATATCATTTGGCATGTTTATCAGACATCTGTGATTTTTTTTGTTTTCTGCAAATCAAATTCACATTCCAGGTTGATTCATTTCATGCTAAAAGAAAAAATGATGATTCACGCTCTTAATGTATATTGTATAATTTTTTTTTAATAATTATTATACATAAAATATTTGGGTATTTTTTTTTTGGCATGGAACACATTATCATATTTTACATTACATTAATTTAAATGGAAAAAATTGTTTCGCCTAACGAGTGTTTTGAATTATGAGTAAGATTCTGGAGCGAATTATGCTCGTTAAGCGAGGTTCCACTGTACTCTAAGGTATATCAGAAAATGAAGTGTATGTGAAAAGTCCAGTGTCTAGTATCAACACTTCACAGTATCTCAAAATATAATCAGTATACAATATCTAATATTTATCTAAAATTTACCTACAACTCACATTAGAAAAACTGTCATGTCTGCTCTAATATGAAACATGAAAAAATTAGTTAGTGTTAATACTATTACATAAATTAGTATTAATGAAATTAAAGTATTTATTTTATTTATATTACATGCTAAAAATTAAATTTACCAGCATTTAATTGATGTGAAGGATTCAAAATATTTCCTTGATTAAGGGCTGCTTGTGGAAATAGGCTGGTTGTAACAATTTCTGAAGGTAAAGACAGTGTTGCAGCAGATCCAGGTACAGACTATTAATTACAGTATTAAAATTAATTTAATATTATATAACACAATCATATTCAAATAGTATCCTAGAAATACATTTCAATTATAAAAATAATCCAAAATTATATGTAATAATGAAAACATACAAATCAAGCATCTAGAACACACATTAGTGATGGGTTAAAATATATTTAGATTATTAATTTAGCTAAAAACTGTATAAATATATTTATATTAATAATTTCCTGAAAACGATAATATAAGTAAAATATCAATAAATACCATCTTTGTGGTATGGATAAATGAAATATTAACCTGTCAACAGTGGACTAGTCAGGTATGGTTCTATCCCAAGTAGTGGAGAATAAATATGAGAAATTTTTAAAGTATTTTTCCACATGTTTTTCTCAGTACTATTTTGGAAAAAGATTTTGTAAATAGTTATGTCTAGTATAGGAAAGTCTTTATTTATTGTTACATAATTCATGTTTTATGTGAATTTTTTTTGCGCGGTAGTTTTACGCTAGTTTTTGGTGATACTGCCCAAAAGAATTTGATGACTATAGTCACTACTGCCCTTGACTATAGTCGTTGCTCACTGCTGAGTGGTTAACTATACAAAATAAAGTTTGGCACAATGTTAACCTGTCCTATGTTGATCCCGAAAATTTTCAGGTTGACCCCATTGACCTGTGTGGGCGATCCCGAATATTTCCGTGTTTACATTGGAACGTCTTTGATACTAGATGTTGCTTCGCGTCACAATTTTTATATTAAAACAAACTTTTAAAATAAAATTTTTTTCGTATTTATATTATTCAATATATATATATTTTGTTTGTGAAACATAAAAAAATAATTTTTTACGATACAGTAAACACGATTATTATTTAAAAAAAAAAAATTTTAGGCTTAACATTGATGAAAATTCAACATGGCATCACAGGCAACAAATAAAAATTTCAACATCGAATAGGTTAAAAGTTGTATCTTTGATATTACTATTTATCTGATTTTAAAATTTTAATAATATAAAACTGTTAGAATATAACTGATTTGGCCTCTGATAGACCTCTGATTTCGCAATATCTGTACATCAAATTATTTTTAAAAATTTGAATTTTTATGAAGAGATAACAAGTATGAAGTATTAATAATTAACAGCATTGTGCAGAAATATGTATTTTAATTCTAAATAAGGAAGTCATGATTTTTCAAAAAATTATGAATTATAAATTATTATTAATAATTATTTTATAAGAAAATAAAAATTTTTCAAATTTTTCTTAAATTTTATATAAAAGATTAATTAGATCTGAAGTAATGCAAAATCAAATTATTTAACCCTTTAAAATCAACATCCCGAAAAACCTCGGGCAAGTTCCATAGAGTTTCATAAAACTCGGTACTTTCAGCCCTTTCCCAAAATTTTTTTTTTTTTTTGAATTTTTAAAATGTTTTCTAGGTCCCCAAATTTTTTCAGAATTTTTTGTCCGCACGAAAAAATTTTATCGCGATTTTAATGAGCCTCTGTTAAGGCTCAATTGTTTTTCAATGGGAGTTTTTTATCAAATTTATTTCATGGTTCCTAAGTTGTAGCGCACGGATTTTTTTTCGGTAAAGTTATTAAAAGCTGCTTTTTGATGTCAAAAACGACCTCCGATAGTTTTTTAATTTTTTTAATTAATATATTTTATTATATATTAATTTAATTAATTAAGGGGGGTCGGAAATCGCAATTAAAATTTCAATTTTTTAAAAACATTTAAAAATATACGATTAATTCACCTTCACCCTACTTTAAACCCTTGTCCTCCCGAGACGTTTATGAGAATGCCCCGGGAAATCCGACTCCAGCTGTGTTCAAGGTCACCCAGCTGTGTAAACAATAACTCATCGGTGTTATATTTCACAGAAAGACGAGACAAAGGAAAATAAAGTTTGAAGCTTTTTCTTCAAAATTAACGCATTTTTTTCGTTTTTTTTCAGTTTAAAGTATTTTTTATGTTTAATTAAACATTAGCATTAAAAATTACGGTGTACGCTCTGGCGTATTTTTACGCCGGTGGTAAAGAAAGGGTTAAATATTAATGAAAATTAATGTTTAAATCATTTAATGTCAATTTTCATTTACAGGTAGCCCTCGGTTTACGCCAGCTCAATTTATGCCAATTCACAATAACGTCACTATGCAATTCGCAATTTCGCGGTGTAATTCCCCGTTTTCCCTATGCCAGACTGATTTTCATTTCAGTGTTGATGTATTTACCGAGCCGCGACATTGTACAGTACATTCGTTAAAACAAAGATTTTTATTGAATATATTTAGTTTTTCTTTTTAATATTATTGGGTATGCATATATTTGCATTAAATTAATATTAAAACACTAAACATTTAGGTTACTTCGAGTCAAGTTATCAAACTTAATAGTGCAATAAATGGCATCAGAATCCATAGCACCAATGAATGTATCCCATATTAGTTTGTTCAGGAAAACACCTTACGACGCAGTACTACTTCCGGCGATCACAAACTAACGTTAGTGAGACAAATCTACTTCTCGTTGGCCAGACGATACTTTTTTTATTAGCCAGACAATATCTATCTCTCCTTAGCCACCTTGAATTTTCCCACTCAAATTGACCTTATACATGCGTTACGGCAACTGGTGGTCGACCAATCAGTGTCTCTGCTCGCCTGTAGCTCTATGTTGAGTTAACGTATCCTTTCAACTATGAAAAGTTCGACAGATGAACTTTGTGAGTTAGACAATAATTGGGAGTGAAGTGTAAATGTAAAAAGAAGCATCATCATATCCATTCGACCATATTCCGAAATTCTCAATGAAAGAAAACAAAAATGTAAACAATTAAAGATGGATACCTTTTTCCAAAAAATGTAAGAGATCCGAAATTAAAATTTTTAATAACAACATTTCACTTTATTTTNATCTTATACGTGAGTAAATATTTTATATTATATTGTATTAATAAACAAAATTATTTGCTTATTTTTCACTTATGTAGAACCTAACCCTACACCTCACTGTAAATATGGGTTTGTTTTACGCCGAATTGATTTGCGCCAGCTTTTGTAGGAATGGAACTGTGGCGTAAACCGAGGGCTACCTGTACTTATTTCCAACTCTTTTCAGAAATTCATAATAGTATGCAAGTTTGTAGATTCAACAATTTAGATTAAACAGTAGTCTCTTAATAAGATATCCAATATTAATTGTCATTTGATTAAATTATCATTGTCAAGTTAAAACAGAATAGGGGTTTCTTTTACAAATTAAGGATCTTAATTACTGCAGTTAAATTATTTCTTCATAACAAATATTCAGACAACTTCTTCACTTAATAAATAGAATTATAGACAGAAATTCAAATTATTCATGATCTGAAACAAATGATTAATTAAATTAATTTTACAGATTAATGGCTGTCTGGAAAAATCTGCACAAGTTCAAGTAACAGTTTTTACCTTGAAAGAAACTATAAACTAAACAATCATTTGAAAAGTAATGAAAAGCTGTACATTATATTTTATTTTTGTGATTCTATAAGGCCCCATCTTCAAATACAGTTAATTTGAATTGGGTGTGCAGTAAAAGTTTCCATATAAGACTGGTTCACATTTTTCAGACAGTACTTTATATGATTGATCAACTGACTTGTGTTTTTCCTTTCACTCCTTTCATAAACAGCTTTCCTTGAGAATTGCCCAAAAGTCCTTAATTGGCCTAATTACTGGTACATTTGTAGGACTGTCCTTTTTGACAAAGGTAATATTTTCCCATAAATTTAGCCGAAAACGTTAGTTTTATGTAATAAATATATGTTTCTCAGCAATAAGGTGTGTTGGATGTATCTAATATTTTGCATAAGAGGCTGAGTCGGATTAAGTGGTAATATTTTCTTATTACAGGTAATCCAGTATGGTTTTGGCATGGTCAGAACTTCCTTGATCAACCACAAGACATTCTGCTTGATAATAGTTCTGTCAAATCCCACCAAAATCCAAACCAAAACTTTGCCCTCAAATTTCTTTTTCTTGAAAAACTTTATGTCAGCAGGTACAAAGGAGAGAGATATCACTGGTGTAAAATCTACTAATACCATTGATCATCTAGTATGAAATAGCAAAATAAAAATCATCATCCAAAATGAACTTCTCACAGAAATTTCAAAATAATTTTTCGTACTTTCTTTGCCAATAATCTTACATATTTCTTCTGTCCTGGATTACCTGCTTCTTTTGATATTTATTATGTTTTTATTTTCAAAGCCTATCAGAACCAATTACATGAAGTTTTCAGTTTCAGAGGTACAGACCAAATACAAAATTTGCTGCTGTTTTCAATCATTCTAACTTGCATTTCATTCAAATTTTCACTTTTCTGCCAGATCCCTCTCTTCTCTATGGTGGTAATTCATTCTCAAAATGTTGGAGAATGCAATATATAGTTCATTTTGAAATGCCTTCTTTGCAAAAATGGTTTACTGTAAACTTTTTCATAATGTTTCATTTAATGTGTAAAAGTTGTACATTCTTAGGTTTAAAGCAGCTTCTTTACTACCATTTTGAAAGAAGAAAAATATCAAATGCATAAAAAGATTCTAGAATGTTATACAGCATTCCACACACTTTCAAATTATAGCATATACAGCATAATTAAAAAGTACTGGCTATTAGTTAGCACAGTGGTTCTCATCCAGAGTCCATGTAACATTACTGGGAGTCCAAAGAAAAAATACTGAATTGGGGTTCACAGTGATATTTTAGTGGTCTATAGGGTAATTCTACTTCAGAACAATTACTGAGAATTAAATTTCTACAGTATATATGTAGTATATTGTCAATTTCTTTGTTACTCATTTCTTCCATAAGGGTTAAAATATAAATTATTTAAAATATTGAATACATATAAGACATATATATCTCACTGACAAAGGTCAAAGAGACATTATAAAGCCAGGGTTTGTCAGTAGAATCTTATATCATCAGCATCATGTCACCTGACAGTGACATTTCTGAATATTTTCCTTTCTTTTTTTATTAGTGAAAAATTGAAGATTTTTTTCTTTCTGTGCAATGTCTATGGGGGTTCACAAAAAAACAAAATTAAGAGGAAAAGGGGTCCGTGGGAAAAAAAAGGTTGAGAGCCACTGTGTTAGAGCATGAGGTATTTTGTGTGGATTTTTTCAAGACACCCATTAATAATAAACATATTTCAGAAAATTTCATTGTTAAAATACATTTCAATATTAAAACACTTACAGTTTGAAATGAATTTTGAACTTACCATACACTCTTCTACATTTGTATTAAATGTAATTTTATTTTAAAAGTTTATATTATACAAAATCACAATTCTTTTGAATTTTAGTCATTATGGTTTTATTAAAACACAAATTAATTTTACAAAGTTCAGGAATAACAAATAACTTAAATAATTTTTAAAAAACACTTATAAATCACATTACTAAACATATACTAAAATTTAATAGATAAAAACAAATTTGTTATACATGTGTGCCTTTATGCATATTTTTGTGTTAATTTTTTGTACATATGTATATTTCATATGTATATTTACATGTACATAATTTTTTGAATACTATTTAAATACATACCATAACAGTTTGAATTGGTCCATGATTCATTTGACCAGGAATAGCAATTGTTACCTTTTGTGGCATAGCAAGAGTCAAAGTTTTTTGTCCTCCCTATTTTAACAAATACGAAAGTTGTTAATTATCTGAAATTCCAAAATAAAACTAAAACAAAATACTGTAATTTATATTTTAAAATTATAGTATTTAAGATTTAAAAACTTTTTGTAAGTAATAACCTATTCATATTCAGTACTTACGATAAATAGTATTTAGAAACATAATTTATTCATTCATAACAATAATACTCATATTTTACTCTATATCAAAATTTCTTAAATTCTAACAGATATTATTGATTTAATATTCAAAAGTTAGTTTTAATTTTTAATCTTATTCAAATTAGTTACAATTAGAAATATGCAAATTATAAAGTTACAAAATTTGAATTTTTTTTTGTGTGTAAAAAATATAAACACAATAATTTAAGATTACAATAATAATATGAATTGAAATAATTCAGTGAATAATTATGAATTGACATTCCTCAATTGGCTCAGCTATTCAGTTCTTTATTAATTCATTTACTATTAATATTTATTTCCATGAAATATTGTGGTTTCTTCTATTTTAAACATCCAACATCTTTTTTATGAAAATATGTTTGTTTGAAAACCTTTAGCACTATTGAACTACATCCACTTTACCTCAATTTTGTATTTTATTATACCATTCCTACTCCAGCCTGAGTCCTATACTGTAATATGCCTATCTATCCATTATAAGCATGTTTCATCTTAGATAACTGTTAGAATTTACCTAAAGTGTCTAATTGAAATTCCTGGATTAGCTCCACTACTTATAATTGTTTATTAATTTATCTACTATTTATTTCCAGGTTAGTGAATTTTATTTTTTTACATACATTCTTTTTATACACACAATTGTAAATATAAAACATATAAATATTAGTTTTATATTTACAATTGTAGTTTTCATTTTTAATCATACCTACTTTTAAAATGTTTTTGCAAAATGTACAATCAATGCAAAGTTAATGATCCTTTTTATCAGTGCTATTAAATGAATCTTATGTTTTAATTTTTAATGAGTTTCATGATATATTTAATCTAATTAATGATTATAATTATTTCCAATCTGCATCATAAGAATACAACTGCTGTGGCAGTGGAATTCTTTTGCTGTGTGTGTGTGTGTGTGTGTGTGTTTGTGTTTTTATATTTAAAATACAACAGAGAAGTAAAATACCAAATAAATGCAAATGTTAATGAATAATAAAACATCAAAATTTGAAATCATTCCAAAGGCAAAAAAAGTAAAAGAAAGTAAATAATGATCCACAGAAAATGAATAAGACTTACAAGATTGATATCTCCAGGTGCATACTGAATTGATGTTTGCTGCAGATTTGCTGGAGATAAAGTTATTTGTTGGGCTAAAATAAGAATAATTAAATTATTATAAAATGAAAATATATCTACATTTTTAATATATTATTAATGTTTATTTTCATATTTAAATTGATATAATCTAGAAATCTTTAATATTAATAAAATAATAAACAATTACAAAAAATTGTATCATTAACTTGTCTCTGTTAGAACAAACAGGTTAATTCTTGATTGCACTGCAGATGTCAAAATCAATGTATACAAATGACATATTTACTCGCATATAAGACAAGGTTTTTATTCATTTTTCACTGCTTCAAAAACCTAGGTCATCCTATATGTGCAAGCAAAGGATTCTTTGCATTTTTGCATATAATTTTTGTGAACCATGTATTCACATTTTTTACTGGATGCACACCTTCTTGTGTTTAAAAACAAAAGTATTTTATCTGGATCATTTGAATCATTCTTGTGTGTTGTCAGGAGTAAAGATTAATAGCAATAGGAAAAGCAAAGCTTTTGAATTGAATTCCATATTGAAATTCCAAAATCACACAGGAGCGAGCCCGATATAAGTTTTAATCCATTCCCATGTGAAAACAGATGATTTTCGAAAATTAATAATCAGAGAAACTCATAAATGTAATCAACAGAGAGTGAATTCAACTGTTAAAGATTGGCAAAAAAGGTTCCCAATTGTCCAGCTTTACATGAACAAATTATGTTATCAATTTTACAAGATTTTTCCTTAAAGTTTAAAATGCCAGTAATTTTTGCAGGACAATGTGTTCATTTACATTCATTTGATATTTTATTTGATTAAATGAAATAAAATTAGAGTTATATTAATAAATCTGATTTTTTTATTTTGATCTTTAAAGTCACACCTTGTCCTTATATGCAAGATCATCTTATAGACAAGTAAATACGGTATGTTATAAAAGAAAACAAATGATACTCACTTTCTTATAATCAATATAAACAAATTAATATTTTAGATTCTTTATAACTAAGTAATACTTACAGATAAAGCATTAAAATTTAAATTTAATATGTCACTAAATTTCAATATTTTATTTTTCAGCCAGAATTTGGTTGATTGTATAAAATAACATTTCTACTAGTATTAATAAAATTATGATAAATCTAATATATGTTTTTGAATTGGAATGGACCGACTCTAGAAAATGGAAATTGTTACCATTTCCTAGAACATTAAAGAAATAAGAATAGTTCCTATTGATTACTATTAATTTAATTAGTTCAATTTATTTTTTAAAAATTAAGCACAAAAATGTTAAACTATATATGATTAAATTAGTTTTATAAATGAATTTATCAAACTTACTGAATGTCTGATTTCTTTCTTTTTTTTGTAAAAGCACTATTTTGGGCAATTAGTTTAAAAAAATTATTAGATTTAAATTAATTAAATAATGAATTATAATATATATACATATAAATAATAATATTTGAATTAATAATTATATTAATGACTAAAGTATAGAGAGAGAAAGTGTGAGTGTGTGTGTATGTATTATTATAATTATATATATTACAATATGTTATAAACTGTTATCAAGTTATAAAACTTTTTCTCATTACATTTTCCAGGCAACATCAGGCATTAAGATTAGTATTTTAATCAAATAATGTTTTCATTTGATAACAATATATTCTTCTAGAATTCATAACATAAGACATTTCTTATTTGAACCATAATAACTATTTACTTTGCTCAATTTTAACTCATTAACATTAATGTAAACTTAAAATTATGAAAAAGCAGTTTAATGTTCTTGTTTCATCACATTTATAATACATAAGATCATTAATAAGTAACACAAAAGCATTAAATTTTGCCAAAAAACTGAAAAAATAAATCAACTAATTAAAAAACTTTATAAAAATTCCATTAGCCATAAATTTTTAATGATTTTAAAAACAAAAACACCCATTAAAAAATAGATTTTACTTGTTAAAGGGTATCAAAAATACTAACACTGAAATTATGTTTTATTTTTATAGGAAAATAGCAATTTCTCTATAGATATGCTTCAGCATATCTATAGAGAAATTGCTGATTGAAATGGGAATATTTTCTGATGTGTATTAAATATTTTTAATAGATTGAATGTGCAAGGTGTGTTTGTAAAGTTTTTCCATTGCTTCTGCTATACAATAGAAAAAAAAACGTGTTTTCAAATTTGCTAAAATATGAAGAATAAAAATTTTTAAGAGAATTTAGTAAATGAAATTAAAATGTTGAAGCACAAATATGATCTCAAAATTTACAATTTTTACAAAGAAAGTCTATATATTCATCTATTCAAAGAAAGTCAAAGCAACACAAAAGTGATGCTGATCATTTTCTGAAATTTAGAAAAGTAATACACCATAAACATGTTCAAAAGTGATGAGGACTACTGCAAAACATTGAAAGTTAAGAAGACACTTTCAATGATGCATTCCAAGTACTGATGTTTATTGAAAAGCATTTCACAATCAATTTTATATTCCACTGGCATCTCACAATCCACCGGCTTACAAATCAGCTGCTTTTAAAGGCCCCCTTATAAAAAAAAAACTTTTTCCCACTGTTTCAGCACATCTCTTAGGCAGCAGGAAATAAGATACATTTATAGAAAGAGATTGTAAAACAGAAAATGAAAGTCATTTATGTGACATTATTTTACATATACAGTTACAAAATTTCCATTTTCTGTACTTAACTTTCCAGCAACATTTAACACTACATGTGGCATCATCTGTTATGATATTTTACAAAAAATAAGTTTTTATATTTTTTTATTATAAAATGACAAAAGGCTTAATTTTGAGGATAGGGATGAGTTTTATAAAAAGTTGTAAATGCAAATAATGAGTAAAATCATCATTAAGTCTGACCCTACTCGAGATATGACACACAATTCCCTCTATCTTCTCATCCTTCGACCTTTACCAAACAAAATTTAATAGCATCAATTCCTATAATATACACAAACCTCCCTGCAAAATTTCAGAAATTTTCAACAAAAAGCACAGGAGTTATTAAACTTCAAAAAAAGACTGAACAAAATTGTGTCTTCCCCATACAAACATCCATACATACAGAAAAAGCCCTCAAATTTTTTTGCATTTCTTGAAATTCCAAGATCCAGAGTCCAAAAATATAAAAATCTTGGCCAAAAAATAGTAAGAGATTTTATGGACCATCCTGTATATTGAATGACTATATAAAATGCATTAGAATATGTTATTAAAATCATGGATACTGTTATAAGTTGTTTATCATCATCAGAATTAGCATTTCCTAAAAATATGGAACACTTAAAGCCAAATAACTGCTAGATAGTGTCATGTTATTTTACTACTATTATTAATAATTAAATGCTAAGTAATTTGACACTAGAAGTAGATGTTATAAGCCATTTTTTGTTCAATTTAAAATATTAATTTAATTTTAATTATTAATTTAGACGGTTCTTGAAGAAAATCAGCCTGAAATGGGACTAAAATCTGCAAATCCTGCTTACCATACACTTGTTTTGCTATCCAGACCTTTATTCAATCTTCACTTCCAGAACTATTAATTTAGACATAACCACACACAGTTATATCTAAATTATATTTTCTTGCAGAACCTTCTAAATTAATTATTAAAATATTAATTTAATTTTAATTATTAAAGTTAACAAGAGATAGCACCTAACAACTACCTACCTCTATGCCAAATTATTTAGCATTTAATTATTAATAGTATGGTAAAACAGCCCAATATCATCCAACAATTGTTTGGTTTAATATTTAACTATCAGGTTTTAGATGTTGATATTTGCCTTTAGAACCCTATTTATAATTAAATAATAAAATGAAAAGTTTCACTTATAGTTATCATCAGATAATAGTCACTTTTAAGCTATTTTTTTAGCACTATTGATCTCACATATGACTAATAGTGCATAATAATGTGTAATCATTATCAGTTAATGTTATCAGTCTTAAGCAGCAATTTAAATCTTAAACATTAATCTTTTTTAATTATTATTTACTCAACATTTATTTGATGGCTCTGGCAATTCTTGATTCAATTACAGTCGACTTACCTTAAAGCAAATGTTGATAAAGTGAATTTTGCCATTGCCCTGACAAAACATCATTGTCACAATGTTAATTTTCATGTAATAAAGCAAACCAAAATTTTATCAGAATTCATTAAACTAAATTAAACAGTTTAGTTTAATGAATTCTGAATTCTTAATGAATAAATTACCTTCACAACCCCTAAGAAATAACCCTATTTCCAATGATTTTATTATTCATGTCAAAATGTGTAAAAGCAGTGGTACTAATAATAAATATTCTATTTTGATTAGAACAGAATTTCTTCTCCTAGTAAGCAAAGATGGGCTTGACCTCTGATTGCAGAGCAATTTTATGGGTCTAGCCAGACACACAGTGGGTCGTCCAGATGGTGAGGGATGGGGCTGACGTATCTCGTCAGAAAATTCCTGGGGATTTTTCAACCTGTCTGAATTCAATCCTTGGTCCCTCACACAATAGACTGCCATCTTGTCCACTTGGCCATCTGGCCTCTAATAATAGGGGTTAAAATTGAAGGATTCCCACCCCTTTAATGGATGTGGTCACATGCAAATACTTGCTGGTTTGCATATCAAGGGATGCATGCAGTGATGCTAGGTTTGGCACAAAATAGTTTGAGTCCTTTGACTCTTTTGGTACCAAAAAATATATTCTACAAAAAAAATATTTTCTACTTTGTCAAATGATCTTCAACAGAAAAAAATCACAGATCCTTTAGCTTTGTTTTATTTAACCGCTCTGAGATACTGCTCCATATTTAAACAGCATATACAGTCTCCTCTTTATTTTGTTTGATTTGAAAATAATTTAGATCATTAATTTATTTTTGTAAATAAATTTATTAACTTTATTAGTAAATTAATCCAAAATATAATTTAGAAATTTTGATCATCTATTAATCCTTAACTCTAAATTATACAACCTTAACCCTGAAAACTGTTAATATAAATTTTCAACAAAACAAACAAACTACTGTTTTTCTAGCAATTCGTATTAATGTAAGTTGACTGCATATGTTAGTTGTTGCTAAAGATGGTATTGCAAAAACAGCATAAAAACAACCTGGATGAATTACTATTAATAAATTTTCAAGTTATACATGTTTTGTTTTAACACATTTTTAATGTCAGAGTCAAAAACCAAAATTCACTAATTATAATCTATAATTATAATTATAAATTAAATCTTATTTATTTATCCTGCTTAATTTTATCACTTGGTTATTGTTATCAGTACATGCAAATCAAATGTGATTACAATAAGTAGATTCTATTTCATATTTTAATAAAAATATACTTTTTTTTATCTTTTCAAATAATTATCATCTTTAAAATTTCATTTTTTTAACAGGTTTACTTGATTTCATACATATTTAACTTTGAGGTGAGTTATTTTTATAGTTTACAGATAATATAAATTTTTAGTTTCTTTTGTTGATGATTTAAGCTGAATCTCAGTCTCATTCCCACAGAACTGAGAGATTGTTAGCTTTTCACAAATCAAAACAGGAGAGAGAAATCCATGGAAAGCATAAGATTGATTACATATATTCCAATTTTAAAATTAGAACTTTTGATTTTAAAACATTTGCATAGTATCTAAGTAAATATATTACTATAAATTAGTATGACAAGAAAAATTTTAACAAAGTATTAGGAATGGAACATTGTGAAATTAAGAGGTCTGCCAAAAGTAATCAAATCCATGGAATGTCAAATTGGAAAGAAGATACTTTTCATTTTAACATAGCATGTTCAAATGTTAATTTAATTGACAATATACTTTTATTATAAAAAAAATCATAAGTTTGGATCCTGATATCAACAGATCTATACATCTTTATCACAACACCGGAGAATAGTACAACAACTCTTTCTAAGCTATTACCGGTGCGTTCTCCTTCCTTACTAACTCATAACTATCCGAAACAAACGTTTTCAAACCCCAGGAACGGTTCTTTTTCAGATCTTTTAACAGATCTGATAAAACTGATCAACAGATCTTTTTCTATTCTTTCTAAATTTACTTAAATTTAATATCAGTTGAACATAAGTGCTTGACAGAATTCTTCATCAGAAGAACATTAAAGTTATGATATTAAATTTGATTTTTTTTGCTTTTTGTGGATGTTTTTTTTTTTTGTTATTTAAGAGAAAAAGCTTTTCATACTCTGAATGATATTGCCTTTTGTATTTAAATTACAAATAAAAATATAAACTAAATCATACTAATTACACATTCACAATTAGCATATATTGTTTACCTGGAGGTACTATTTGGCCTCCTGATGACTGTTGCAATGGTAAGAGAACATGACTTGTTTGTTCTGGTTCTTTTATTTCAATTGCTTTTGTTTCTTTGAGTTTCTTTTCCCAAATCTACAATTAAAAATATATGTTATAGTTTTGTTTGTAAAAAGTATTTTTCAAAGAAATTATATAAATTTTCATACATTACTAATTTCTAATACTTAAGATTTAAATGAGCAAAAAAATATTGCTTTTAATCAGTTTTTGATCATGAAAATGAATCAAGAATACTCTAAATAAATTCTTACACAGGGTGTCCCACTTAAAATCAGCCAATAGATGATGGAACATTAGTGAAGTAAATTTTATAAAGAATATATAAAAGGAAAGTGTGAGAGACCAAATCCAGAACTATACACAAACTGAAGAAAAGCATTCACAGAAGCATTGAGGCTGTTAACATCAATGTTTTACTTAAGGTTTGTCTGAACAGGTTTATGTGTACACAAATGTATGTATAAATTTATGTACAAAAGTATATAAATGCACAAGGGAACTAATTTTAGCATCTTCTGTAAGTTTCTTTATGCTTAAAACTAGCTGTTACCCGCAACTTCACCCACACAGATTTTGCAAGCAAATCCCATTTATATTCATTATTTCAACAACCATAGTAATTGTTATATAACACCTACCACTGAGAATCAAACAAACTGTTTTCAATTTGATCAATTTTCTGGAACGTTTACAAATGTTCTATAATCGAACCAATATGCAATAACAAATTTGAATTTAAAACAGTTCGAACATTTGGTTAAAAAATCAAAATATATAAAAATATTTATAACAATGTCTGAAATGTTATCAATTTAATACACCTAAGTACTCAATGAAGACTAAACATAGTTAAAAATAAAAAATTGCATCTAAAATAGTACAGTAGAAGCCATTCTTCAGGTTAAGCCTTAATCTTCTCCCTCTCCCCCTGCAGGGAGAATTTTGAAAAATCCCTTCTTAGTTTATCCATGCA
Organism: Centruroides sculpturatus; assembly: GCF_000671375.1. NCBI lineage: Eukaryota > Metazoa > Arthropoda > Arachnida > Scorpiones > Buthidae > Centruroides > Centruroides sculpturatus. The sequence continues at coordinate 474,303 of NW_019384342.1, forward strand.
TTTTCATAATGTACCCTAACTGTGTACCAAATTTCACTCTTTAGGTTCAGTGGTTTGTTCTGGGCAATGATGAATAAATCACTCAGAAAGTCAGTCAGTCAGGACAAGTAACTTTATATATTTAGATAATGTTAAAGTTTCAAACAAGGGTCCTTTGCCTAAATTCATTTGTATTGTTTCCAGTGAGTGGAGCTAATTTCAAGTCAGACATCCTATACTTCATAATTTTAATATACTGTTATTTAATTTAGTCAAAATAGAATAACTAAAAATATTAATAAGCAAACTATTTTAAATTCATTAATTATTTAGATTGAGATGGATATGTTTGTGAGATTATGCATGTATCTTTGTTTGCAAACTGAAAGAAAAGTGCATAAAAATTTGAAAAATTTCAATGACAGAAAACATATTTAACATTGATTGATTTGTTAATATTTAAAAATAAATACATTTTTCAAAATACAAAAAATTAATTTGATAAAAGTAAAATTCATAAAATTAAAAGTATATAAACATTTGGGCTTGGTTGAATAATTAACAGAAATGAAACATAAAAGACAACATTAAAATATTGTCTTTCATGTTTCATTCTGCATACTGGTAATTATCTTGCTTTCAACAGCCACACATGATGTGGAGTACATGATAAGGCAGGTTATAAAAAGTTTTTTTTTTTTAGTTTTTGAAATTTTCTGTTGGGTACACACTGTCCAGAGAAAATTATGGTATTAAACTCATTACTATGGAGTAAAGTTAAAATGTTTTAAATTTTTGAAATACACAGGTTGTCTAAAAGAAAACTGAACATTTGCTCTAGAAATATAACTAGATGGCACAACTAGTTTTAACAGTCAAATTCAAAATTCTGAATGTTATATTATCAATCTTGTCCAATAGCATTTGAATTGGTTCATAACAATCTTTTGTGTGGCATGAAATGTAAGTTATTTTGTAACCCTCTTTAGAAAATTGCAATGGAGCAATGTGCCAACATTAAGTTCTGTGAAAACTAAAGAAAACTTTTACCGAAACATTTCAGTTACTGAAGCAAGTATATTGGGATGATTGCCTATACTTAATACAAGTTTACGACTGGTTTAGTTGATTCAAAGATGGCCAGGAGTCAATTGAAAATGATCCGAAAATTAGTCATTCAAAGACATTGACTATGGACTGTAACATTGATAAAGTTTGACAAATATTAGGAAAGGATCTAATTGTGACCTGTAGAATGTCATCAGAGGAGTTGAGAGTGTCAAAAGACTCTGTCCACATAATTTTGAATGGTCCTTTCGTATAATTTATTTTCTCTAGAAAGAAACCAACCTGGTTTATGCTGATTTGAACTCAGATCATGGAAATTTTTATAGGTCGAACAGACCTCCTATTATTGCTCTTGTGCAGTAGAGGAAACTTAATCCAACATAATCATTTCAACAAATGTAAGGTCTGTTTCCATTTTGTTCCATATCACTCACTGAGGAACAAAAACAGGCATACATTCATCATGATCAGGACATCATCAAAATGACTTGCTGTAATCCAAATTTTCTCAAAACTATTAAAAATATTGTCACAGATGATGAGACATGGCACTACCAATATGGCCCATTGATGAAACGTCAAAGTTTCATGTAGAAGTCATCAGATGAGCCCACACCGAAAAAACTTCATTTTCAAAAATCACGATTCAAGACCATGCTCGTCTATTTTTTTATGATTCCAAAGGTATCAATTGTACACAAAGAAATTGTCCCAAATGGTCAGAATGTTACTGGAGATTATTATTTGGGTATTTTGGAATGTCTTTGGAATCAAATTGTATGCATACAGCTGGAGTATCATGCTCAAGGAAGCTGGAACTACTTCACAACAACTCACCCTTGCACAAGATCATCACCATTCATCAATTTTTGGCTTAAGAAGGTATTGTAACCCTAGACTGTCCACTATTCTCCTGATCTGGCTCCCTGTGACTATTCTCTGTTCCCAAAAAGGGACTCGTTACAAGGACATTCCAGAGAATGAGATTGCTGTGACTGCAGTACTGAACTAGGTACAAAACAGGAGCTGAAAAAGTCCTTTGAAATGCTCATTAATCATTCTGAATGTTCTATTGCTGCAGAGGGATCTTATTTTGAATAAATAAAATATTTATAAAAATATTTCTTGTAGTTTTTTTCTCACTAGAGCAAAAGTTTGATTTCTTTTTAGACAACCTGTGTATTTTAATTTAGTCCATGTAAAATATCAAATTTCACAACATGCATATTATTATTCATTTAGAAAATAATAATGTGATATTTAGACAGTAATATATAGTCAGTAAGAGTTATTCATAAATTCAATTAAAATAGTTTAATAATCAAAGCAGATTGTTTAAGATCATGAGTCAGCAATATTAACTTTTATAAAAAGTTATAAAAAAAAATTGAATCAAAGTTTGTAAATATTTTTACAGATTTTTTATAAAAAAATAATAATATATATTTACTTTTAACTTTGAAAACAAACAATTACAATGGAATGACTTTGAATCAGAACAAAATTTTTTTAAATATTCATTCAATGATAGAATTTATAATCTCTGGAAGTATTTTAATTCATTTTATTAAAAAGTTTAATTAAGCTTAGAAATAACTTTCAATCATTAAAATGCTTTGATCAAACAAATAAGTTTTTAATACTTAATATTAAAAATTAATTAATTTAATTTAATTAGTTATAGTACATATTGGTACATACCTGTTTCAATTCCAAAATAATCTGTTCATCAACTCCATCATCTAAGAAAGCCTCTCGAACATTACTAATAACATCTTCAATAACAGAATTATATAATTTTGGCTAAAAAAATTTCAAATTTAAAAAAATAAATTACCACAATTTTAATTTGATAAAATATCACATAAATTATTTTTAATCTATAATCTTCATTTTTAAGAAAATACTTTAAATTTTTCAAAAAACCATAAACATATAAGTTTTGGTTTTTAAAAAAAATTATAAATTCATGCTTAACTACAATTAGTATAAGATAAAAATAAATAAATTTATAAAATTATAACTATATAAAAGAAATTTTTTAAAGTTTAATTTAACATAATAGTCAAATATCATCTATATTATTAAAAATATATATTTAAACTAAACTAAAAAAACTTAAACTGTCATAAATAGAAAAAAAAACACAAAAATAAAATTTTTCTCATTATTATTATTATTATTATTATTAACTAGCTGCAAGTATCCGCTTCCCTGGGTTTTTATTTGTTCGTACATTTATATGTAATATAGTTTATATATATATATATATACTAGCTGCAAGGACCCGCTTCACTGGGCAAAAAGTAACGATAGTGAAAATTAAGATAATTACATTATAGCTAATCTTACCCGTTTTCACAGAATGCAAGAATTAGGTCCCCCGTTTCCAGACTAATTAGAGAATTTTTACGTTTAGTCAAACGAACTATTTTCAACGTTTCTGGAACGTTTACAATTGTTCTATAATCGAACCAATATTCGAATTTTATGTTTGAATTTAATTCTAACAAATTCGAACAAAACATTCAAAATAGAAAGCCACTTTCAACCACTTTCAGCCTCATATCTCCCGCACCCTTATAGCTATCGAGACGCAACCATCCCTATGCACGAATGGAGACTTGGGGCTACCACCACATACAAACACCATTCACGTGCGATGTGTAGTTTTTGCGGAAAAGTGAAATATATGGACATACATGTCCATTTTTATATATATATATAGATAAAAGACTGTTTCTCTTCCTCTACATAATCTCTCTCTGATTCAATGTGTTTCTTTATAAATTTCAAGTTGCTCTTCTGTCCGATTATTTCTGTTTCGTTGATATATTTTCTCATAGCAATGTTAGACATGCTTCTCTTTCTTCCGTGGTTTCATTTCTCCGTGCCATCTTTTGCCTTTGAGATATGATTCAAGACTGCAAAAATTCTTCCTTACACTTTAGCATTGTTTTTTTTTTATTTTTACTTTTCACACTTCACTATTCACTTTCTACTTTTTTCTGTAATTCGTACACTTTTACTTATGAAAAATCAACTGAAACATGTGTGTCACACATCTCCAAAAGCCATCCCCACTACTCAAACATAACAGTCCTCGACTATTCGAAAACATTTAAGATTAAGATTAAAATTACATTATGTATAGTCAATCTTACCCATTTTCACAGAATGCAAGAATTAGGTCCCCTGTTTCCAGACTAATTAGAGAATTTGTACATAGGTCTAAAAATATTTTCGATTTACCGCAAAAACACAAAAAACCGCATATGTGCCTGTAAATCTTGCACATCGCTTTCTCTTAACACTTCAATTGTTACTTAACCACTTCCATTGTTAACAACCTCTCCCCGCAGGGAGAATTTCAAAAAATCCCTTCTTAGTGTACATTCTCATGACATATCCTATTAAAACGTAATCAAAAACACAAAAAACCGCATCTAAAATAGTATAATAGAAGCTGAGTTCTTCATGGGAAGCCTTAATCCTGTCCCTCTCTCCAACGAGGGGAATTTCGAAAAATCCCCTCTATCGATACATTGAAAAATCCCTTCTTAGGGTATGTTCTCATGATGCATTCTAACTGTGTACCAAATTTCAACCTTCAACTCCTAATCATTTGGGCTCTGCACTTCTTATTATTATTCGGAGTGACTATTTCAAAGGGCAATTTTGGCAACTGAAAATAATATTGTCGACGATATCAACTTTAATATTCAAAAGAAAATTCCCAGTAATATTCAAAAGAAAATTCAGAACTGGCAAGAGCTCCTCCTCTTTTAAGTTTGGGCATTGTATAAAATCGACTTTTTATTAACAAATACACTAAGTACACTTTACACAGTTTTCACACTTTATTTTCAATTTATATTCAGTCACTGTATCACTTTGACTACTCACACTTCACTGTTTGTTTTTATTCACTCGCTGCACTACTTTGGAATTTTCACTTCCTTTTCAGTTATTTCCTTCGTCACTGATAAGAAACTGACGTTCGAACCCACAACGGATCTTGCTTTATATACTCCACCAATGGGTAGTCCCACCCAAACAAAAAAGGCTTCGAATGGTTCACAATGTTCCAGAACATTCAACAACATTCGAGAGTGTTCTGGAATGTTCCACAATTATCTGGGATGTTCCGGGATGTTCCCAAACATCCTGGAACATTCTGGAATGTTGTGGAATGCTCTCGAATACTTTCAAATGTTCTGGACTGTTCTAGAAATTTCTAGAGGGCAAAACTTCCAGCCCTTATATCTTCAACAGCATGCCCTTCAGGTAAAAACAGAAACCTTCTTCATGGATGGGGGATAGAGGGCTACCATACCATATAACTCCCTTGATCGTACCAGGACTCGTTTTTGAGTTTTAGCGGCACACATATTGTACACTTACCTTTATTATATATATTGATTATTATAAGTTTATTCTTTATTCAATTTAGCTCATAGTCATTAGTTTGTTTAAAAATAAATAATTTTTATTCTTATTATCATATTTATGCTTATATAGGCCACACCCTGTTACAGAAATGATATACTTGGAAAAAAATAAAAATCTCAAAATTCTGCTTAGGTACAAGAGTAGAGATGCATGCAAGTATACAGAAAAATGGCAATACCACAAATCCCAATTCTGATTAATTCTGCAACCTCCACTTGCCATGCAGTGCGATTGCCAGTTGTGCCACCTGGACCCCGAGCAAACCTTTGCTTCCAGATTTATTTAAATTTAGATATAACCTTATGTGGTTAATCATGGTGCCAGCTGGGGATGATTCCTATACCCATATCTCCACAATGGCACTCAGCTAGCTAATGTTTTACCTGGTGAGGTGCATATACTAAACAACTCTAAGAGCCCAATATATATATAGAGACATAGTCAAATGGTTGCCTTAAATACTTGGGCTATAAATCTGCTATTTTTAATTAATTAATTAATAATTAATACTAAGTACAGTGGGTGATCGGTTAACGAACAGTTCGGATAGCGAACAAATCAGATAACGAACACTTTTGCAAAAGATTTTTATAATTGGACAATGAACACATGTTTGGATAATGAACACTTTACTGAACAAACAAAAGTGACAGAAAATAACAAATACTGATTGATTTTCCCTTGTCATCAGGTAACAATTAGAAACATTTTCTGAGTGCAGGAGACATCAACATCGACACTCAACCTGATACTGATAAGATAGTATTCCTCCAAACTTTGAAACTCTCCCTTGTAATTCCAGCTTTTTGTTTACCTTTCTGACAAAATTTTTTATCATCTTCGCGAGACTGTTGGACAGGCACTTGTTAAGTTTTGCATCAGGTTTATTTACAAAAGGTGAAAGGCTAACCATCTCATCGGATATTCGTTAATGTTTTAATACCAAATTTCGAATTTCATCCGGGCCTTTCATTTAAATAATTTCAAATTGAGTGTCAAGAACTGTGCTTACCATAGAAACCAAGTAAGAGATAATAGCTAAGGTAGAAAGTGGACACAAGATGTCTGATGTTGCTAGGCAGTAAGGTTTACAGTAGGAACAATCTTAGCTATGAAAGATGTATCAAGAAGTCAAGCTGCTAATAGAGTAATGAAAATCACATCTGAGAAATAAGGAGCATTGAAGAGCTCATAATAGAACCTGAAACTGATCTGACAACAGAAGAACTCCAAGAACTCTCAAATGAAAAAGAGAAAGACAAAAGAGAACCAGTGTCGACATCTGCTACTAAAGATGCTATCTTTTGAAGAAGTGGAAGGATATCAGAACAATGATCATCCAAGTGGCATCCAAACCAGAAAATGGTTAATGGGGTTGGGGATCTTTAAAATTACAATACTATTAATTACTTCCAAAAAATCCTGAAGAAAAGAGAAAAGCAATCAACATTGGACAAATTCTTTAACCCCACAAACGAAAAAAACGTGACTAATAAAAATGCAAGACTGCATATATATGTATTTTTACTATTACATATAAATAAATGTAGTAAAGTATATATTTTTTATATTTTGGAGTCTCCAGAACAAATTAATCAAATTCCCATAAAAATCTATGGTAAATTGATAATCAGTTAACAAAAATTTGGATAACAAACAAAGTCTTGGAACAGATTATGTTCATTAACCAATCGTCCACTGTAATTTGCTATTAGTTAGAGATAGATGTTAGGTGCCATCTGTCATCTTTTATCTAAGTCAATAATTAGAATTTAAATAATTTATTAAATAATTTAGAATCATCTGAAAGAATTGCCTTGACCCAGGCCAGTTCTTTTCTTCCATCTTATTAATCACTCATTGTTAATTGGCTAACTCCATAATCATCTCATCCTTATTTTGCATATATATTTGTCATGTTTAGTTTTTATAAAAAGCTGATGTCAGCAATTAAGATTAAATTTAAAATATAACCATTAAAATGATTATTGATGTTATTTACAGTAAATACTTAGCATATTTAAGAACAATAATTATTTTATTATAAATTCTTATAAAAAAACACAGTCTTATATCCTTTATGAACAGAATGCAAATTAACCATTAAGTAACTCTGAACACTTTTTGTATGTACTATGTATAATACCCTTTATTAGAAAAATTCATGATATTCCAATCTTAATTTGTCTTCTAGCATTACAGTTGATATTATTTATTAATTTATAGATAAGTAAATAGAAACATATAACAGTATTTTTGAATTAATATTCTAAAAATAAATTTATAAAAACTAAAATTATGAAATAAACATTGTTTTTATATTTAATAAATCTATAATGATTTACTTATTTTCAAATGATTTTGGAAAAAGTTAAAATCACAACATGCATGTGTATCAATTATGAAAATGTATATGTTGAAACAGTGTTTACCAATGAAAACTATTTAAAATCCTGATAGTTACAATAAATAGAAAAATTGCTGTAATGAAATCATCAAAAGTCTATAAATGAATGAAATGAAGCATCAGTAAAAAAGTAAATAAAAATTTCTATTAAAATCAGGTATAATGGAAAAAATTTAAAAAATAATAATAATATTAATTAATATCATAAAAACTTGGAAGAAACAAAAATACTGTTTAATTCTGGTAACCAAAAAACATTTATTAAAAATCGAATGTATATTATTGTGATATCACAATGCCAAGCTGAAATTTTTAATCATATTTTAGTTTTAAAAAATCATGACTTCTGGTTCAAATTGGAAGTTCATATATAGTTAATCAAGGCTTCTGGCTCCTAAGCTTTCCATATCTGGTCTCAATTTTCATTTATCTAATTCCATTTTTAAGAATAACAAATGACGGACAACAACGAGAATGTATAGATCTGTAATTTGAAAATTGTAGCCCAATAAACAAGCTGTAACCGGTCAAAAATGATGGAAGAAGAAATAAACCCATCAATCATTTGGTAAAATAGCTATTTTTTAACACAAACTAAACAATGAGAAAAAAAACTCAAAAATTTTGCTCACTAATAAATTTTTGTAAAGAAATTGCCAGTTTTACTAAATGGCAATAACAAAAACTAAAATAATGCAATTAACATAAAACAACAAAAACCCTTTACGATGCAGTCTTTTTAAGCGTCTAACATTTTCAGTCTACTTTATTTTACTACCTCAGGAAAAAATCTAATATGATTTATAACAAATGAAACCTATTGTATAATACTTTTTAAAAAACTTTTCTTTTACAGCTAATGCACATGTCTAGTATCAATAACTGCAATCATCTTATGAACCAAGAGTGAATAGACAAATAAATACAAGCATAACACAAAAAACACAAACAAAAACCAGCTAGTTATAATACTAATAATAACATGAAAATTTAGCCATATAATAATAGGCATATAGTTTTATCTTTTATATATATAGTTATATATATATATAAAAGATAAAACTATATGCCTATTGCTATTCTAATTTATTAAAAAACAAGTACTGTCTTTTATTACAATCTACAAATTACTGATGAAACTTTGAATTCAAAGTAAAAAATACATAATAGTAAAATTAATATTAAATAAATAATAGAACTCTCAAAAAATTTATTAGTTTGTTTATAAAAAGTCAGTTATTTTGGTTTGTTTTGCATAGGTTTTTTTACTTTTAACTCTGCTAAATTACTGGCTTGATTGTAAGGAGAGTTGAAAACCAACAGATATCAGAATGTCTAGAAATGAGACTTACAATCGAGCTAATGATGATGCTGCGTAACATGATTGCTGAGGTGAATGCCTTTGCATGGTGTTACAGAACAATGACAGAGGTTGAGCAGAAAGAACAGGAACAAGCCATGATTAAAGGCTTAATTATAGGTATACAAGAAATGCTGTGTCATGGTGAACTCATATAAGAAATTTTTAGCTCAGATAACTCACTATTGCTTGATGAGTTTTCAAGCCATTTTGTGTCCAAAGAATTTGCACTATGCAAACATAAGTGATATAATTTTTGCCACCCTGTATGGAGAAGAGAAAACATATTTAAGCTTAGACAGCAATTATCAAAAGATACTAAATAGAATTTCTGCACACAATTAAGATGAGTGAACTTCTGGATGGAAATGAGCTCATTGTATTTTAATTGAATAAAACAATCAATTTCAATAGGTTCCTCTATTACTTCTACATTACCAAATCAAGGAAAATGAAGATATTAAGCATCATATTGTTGTGGTGATGATGTTAAAATAGAAATACAATGCTTCTTGTGGATTTGATTGACCATACATAATATACAAAAGTTGAAAGAAAGAAAAAAAAAATATTTGGTACCTTAACTATAAATACTCCACAAAACTGCTTGTTAAGGAAACTAAATACAAAAAATTTGTATTTCAGTAAAGATGCAATAGTCCTTCATGATAGCTAGAAGCCAGTTCAAAATAATATAGATTTCATAAGACTCATTGATACGTTAATTACTCCAGTTTAATTTTATTCATATACATATATATACTGTACTGTACATACAACATACATACATACTGTATATATATTACAGTATATATAATGTCAATTAAATTTAAATACAGTATAATTTTTTTCACTTAAAAGTTAGGTGAATGAATGATAATCGTCTAAATATTATAATTGTTCTACTCAGGTGAAAATCTCGGAGTGGTCGTCATTAATCCGTTGACAGTGAGACCGGAACAGAGAAGCTCTCCCAGTTTGGCATTCGTCGCTCCCTCCGACAAATTCTGGAGCAAAGACGATGTCTTGGTGAGCACCCCAAAAAGAAATTATACCGTCGACGACTATCGTCAGTTTTTTGAAGACATCAATTACACGACGGGATGGGAAATGTGGAAGGATGTCCGTGGACTCATTCACAACATGACTCCTCCAGGAGTCGAGATACATTGTTTACACGGAGCAAACGTCAGCACAATTGAAAGGTAATCTTTTATTATTATTAGTATTATTAGATTATTTGTTAAGTTGGGAGAAATATATAAGGTAATTCATGGTCTTAAAAATTCACTCAATATAAAGACAGCACTATCAGAAACTTGGTGATGTCCATTATCTTATTTATGTGAGCAACAATCCTTTTGTCTTTACTCTTGCCCAAAATTGGGAGAGATACTTGCATGTACATTNTGCATTGTTTCAATTGAAATCACTTTTCTGTTGTTTTAGAAACCTTGATTTGCACAACACTTGAATAAATGTAAATACCCTGCACTGTGTTGATGTACCTAATAAACAAGGAAGCAAGCCTAATCCAACGCTCTGTACTTCAGATATACTGATAATATATTCTAATAACACTAATATACTATAAAAATAACATATTGTCATTGGAAACGGCAAAAGAGTGGAAACATCATTCGCACTTGTTCGTAGAAAGTCCATTGGTTGCATCACGTAACTGCCGAACGGAAAGTCCGTTGTCCGCAACCAGTCCGTTGCTCGAGTGACGTAACGGCCAAACAGAAAGTCCGTTATTCGCAGCGTCCGTTATTCGAGGCGTACGTTATACGAGGCACCACTGTATATAGATAGATTAATAAATATTTATATAATTTTAATTTTTTTAATATGTCGTTTTAATATCAAAGTCAATAAAACCAATGTTTTAGATAATTGTAATCTTTTTTACTCAGTCTCATAATGTTATCGGTCAGTTATTATTATCAGTTTGTCAATTGCACAGTGATTACAATAAGAGATTATACCATGTTTATTATTAATTAAAATACCCACTCAATTATGCTTCCGTCAGCTTCTAAATCGCATATTGGATGTAAATCTGGCGTCATTTTTTCGATCCGGTTAAAGTAAATATCACTTTCACTAAATAAACCTGACAAGAAGTTGCATAAAATAATCAAGTTTTAAAATAAAAAAAAAGCATAGTGAATATAAAAATAATCATAGAAACTGCACTTATTTGAAAAAAATTTTAAATCTCAGTGAAACAATGAAGAAAAATTAACTTTGTAAAATCTGTTCTTATGAATGTATTTCAAAACTATCTACTTAGAAAATATAGTATTATTAATTATTCATGTTTAAACAACTATAAAATTATATAAAGTCATGAAACCACATTACTTAAAAAAATGTAGTCTTATAATTTTAATGCATTTTTACAACTAAATTATCTTCAAATTACAGAAATCTTATCATTTACCAGCTTCAGTTTATGAATACAGATATGAACTGAAATTGATTTAAGACAGACTGAAAACATTTTTTAGTAAATAAATAGTTGGGTTACCTAAAGAAGCAGTTTTACTTTATTTTATGATCAGTTATAACTACATTATACTCATTTATTCTTTTTTTTACAAATAATCCAAACATTATTCTAACAGATTTTAATATAGATTTAAAAGTACAGTAGACCCCCCTATAACACGGGTTCCTATAGTTCGGATTCCTATATCACAGCGAAAAAATTGTGACAGTATTCGTACAAACATGCTAAAAAAAACTCCTATAATTCAGTAAAACGTCATCGCAAACTCGTGTTGCAACAGGATTAGTCAAATCTAGACCAATAGTGAATATTGCACAAACTGCTGAGTTTAAACGAGCAGCGGACCTACTAAAAACCATTTATTATTTAATGTCTATAAAAATTATATTTATATTAATGATGTCTCCAAAATTCAGCGAATTTTTCGCAAAAAAAATAATTTATCAGGAAGCACGCGAGCACCATTCGATGACAATCTCCACGACAAAAACAAGCTTAAGCAATGGCGTAGTCGAACGGTGCACGCTCGGTAAGTAATCCTACAATTTTTTGTTTATAGCATAGTTTATATGGATTATTCCCAAAAAATTATACGTATTTTGGAAATGTTGAGTCGAATTAGTCTAGAATCGATTAATTTTATGGAAGAAACCTTTCAAACAGCCGTANTATTCTTTTACATGCTACATTTGTATTGAAATTACTTATGAATTTATTTGATTTTTTTTTATAGGTATTAATGTATTTGCTTTCCTTTGTTGGATTACTTATGTTCGTTTAAACATTGATAATCAGAGTGGTGTTAAACTCTATTTAGTGCTTGTTTTTTTACAATGTCTTCCATTAAAAATGATTCTATATCCATCATAAGATTGTCTTCATCTCTATGTTAGAACAAAATCAGATAGGCTGACCATAACATTTAAAATCCAACTAGAGAGACATTTCAGAATTGGGGAAAAGGAGGTCTAAAACTGATTTGAACTTTGGCTAATTTTTAAAAATTTCTTGATTTATTGGTGTATAAATTGGTGATTTTATATTTCTGTTTTTATATTGCTCTATTAATAAAACAGCTCTATTCAGGGATAGATTCTTGAATTGGTATACCCTAGAATCAAATACTAAAAATTGGGGATGTCTGCTCACCATAAATAAGATTAAAACATTAGCCTGACTGACCGAAAGCCTAATGATCATTCAGCATGGGTGAAAATGGCTGCATTTAGTAGAGTCAACAGTTGAAACTGATCAAATGTGTTTCAGTCGGTAGTTGTTACATAGTTATATCTACTGAACGATGAGTATGTCTTCAAGCAGGAAGCAACCATCATTGGTCAGTTGCAGCTAGCGATAGGTAGTGTAAATGAAAGATGCTACCAAATGTGACATCAAAACATCAAACGTGTTCTGAAACAGCACTACTGTAGAGGGCTTCAGTAGAGAAATACTCAACTGTTGAGTCTGCTGAATGCAGCCAATGTTTGCTTTTGTAGTTTCTTGCTGGATATTGGTTTTATGTGGAGTAATTATTTAAAACATTAGAGAGGTTGAGGTGCACGTTTTATACGTGTAAACGTGTACGTGTGACGTTCGGCGCCGCTTTCCCGTAAGCCTAAAAGTTTGACAATGGTGTTTGGATAGTCGGTGGAATCACGCTCGACATTCCAAACACCATCGTCAAACTTTTAGGCTTACGGGAAAGCGGCGCCGAACGTCACACGTACACGTTTACACGTATAAAACGTGCACCTCAACCTCTCTAATGTTTTAAATAATTACTCCACATAAAACCAATATCCAGCAAGAAACTACAAAAGCAAACATTGGCTGCATTCAGCAGACTCAACAGTTGAGTATTTCTCTACTGAAGCCCTCTACAGTAGTGCTGTTTCAGAACACGTTTGATGTTTTGATGTCACATTTGGTAGCATCTTTCATTTACACTACCTATCGCTAGCTGCAACTGACCAATGATGGTTGCTTCCTGCTTGAAGACATACTCATCGTTCAGTAGATATAACTATGTAACAACTACCGACTGAAACACATTTGATCAGTTTCAACTGTTGACTCTACTAAATGCAGCCATTTTCACCCATGCTGAATGATCATTAGGCTTTCGGTCAGTCAGGCTAATGTTTTAATCTTATTTATGGTGAGCAGACATCCCCAATTTTTAGTATTTGATTCTAGGGTATACCAATTCAAGAATCTATCCCTGAATAGAGCTGTTTTATTAATAGAGCAATATAAAAACAGAAATATAAAATCACCAATTTATACACCAATAAATCAAGAAATTTTTAAAAATTAGCCAAAGTTCAAATCAGTTTTAGACCTCCTTTTCCCCAATTCTGAAATGTGTCTCCGGTTGGATTTTAAATGTTATGGTCAGCCTATCTGATTTTGTTCTAACATAGAGATGAAGACAATCTTATGATGGATATAGAATCATTTTTAATGGAAGACATTGTAAAAAAACAAGCACTAAATAGAGTTTAACACCACTCTGATTATCAATGTTTAAACGAACATAAGTAATCCAACAAAGGAAAGCAAATACCTATAAAAAAAAATCTAATAAATTCATAAGTAATTTCAATACAAATGTAGCATGTAAAAGAATAATTTAATCAAGTAGACATATGTAAATTATTATTGAAATAAATTAACTGTTTGCTCATTCATTAAACAATTTTGGAGAATATTAAAAAGAGTTTTGTGTGATCAAATTTCATTTTCAATTTAAAAAGTTTGAAACTGAAATATCATTACGACGACATTACTGACAGAATTCATTATTAATTTTATAATAATAGATAATAAACAAGCGTGGAAAGTATTATTTGACATGAAACATATTTTGAAATCAAACATTGTCAGATATATCACCGAAGTTACAAAAATTAATTCCGACATATTTCATTGTTCACAAAACATATGTGCCTCTAAATACCTATTAATTTTAATGGATAAAATGAAATTGAAGAGATTAATTTTTAAAATGAAATATCCTGAAGAAATCTGTATTTTTCACTGTACGAAAGTTATTTTATTTGTTGGAAAAAAATATGAATTTCATTATTTCCATGTCAAAGGTCACTGTCGCGCCATCTTTAATTAAACGTATTTTAGAATATGTTTTTTCTTTGGTTTCGACTTATTTATTCACTTACCACGCTCGATGCGGCCATTTATATAACACTCAAAATAACTAACTTTTTCTTTAACAATCGGCTTACACGAGGCCACAGCTAACGGCGGTCGACTTTCTGCCTTTATATAGCAACTGTGGAAGAACGTCCTTCGCTTCACTTCGGTTGTTGACGTCATAAAAATTGTAAAGCGCTCCCTCGTGTAAAAGATTCTCGTAACTGATATTCATCAAATTTTTAAATTATACTATAATCTTATCGAAATAATCTAAAATCAATAAATTATAATGCTTATTTCTAAAAACTGGTTAATTGCATGCTTAATTTTTATTAAATGAGTTTCAAACTGGCAATTTGCCATGTTAATTAGCTGTTTTACACGTATAAATTAAATATTTATTATAATAATACCCGAACTCTTCAATAAAGATTGTGTTATATATTTCGACAATAAAATTTCATAATTATTGGGATACATAGGGACGGATATACATATATAGGGGCGGATCTACATAGGAACTAATAGGGCTCAAGCCCTGGGCCCTAAGTTTCAAGGGCCCACAAAAATTGAATTATTATTACAAGTTTTTAATACTTTTTCATTAACAATGAGCACTATCGTATAGTAAAAAATAGTTAATATTAATACTGTAATATAGTAATAATGAATTTTAAACCACCGTTTAAAGATTCTTAATCTAATAAAAAATGGGGCCCCATTGGACTTCAATAAGCCCTAAGCTCCGAAAAACCTAGATTTGCATCTGGGGATAGAGTAACTTATTTTTCATATATCAGTTTAAATATTTGATAATACTATGCATTATTTAGTATTTACATTTGCGATATATAATGGATTCATTGCAATTTGTTTTAAATTATTTATTTTAATCGTGTGTACAGTACCAGTAATCTGCCTAAAATTGTTTTGATTTGATTTAAATCAATTCGCTAATTCTTTTAAATTCACACTTTAATTATTATACGGTTATTATATTAAAATTCAAAAAAGTATGAAAACATATTTCATTGTTTGTTGGGAAATCAATATGTCGAACTTAATAAACTCAATTATAAAAGTTATTTATATACGTGATTTTAACTCTGTTTAAAAAAATAATAATTAATGTAAGGGTTAACTAAACTTTTGTCAAGCAAATTATCAGTTAATAAAAAATTTATTAATGTTTAATTAATGCATAGCAATTAATTTAAAACTGACCGGTAAATCTGCTTGACAAAAGTAAATTTAACAGAAAGTGATTTTTTTATACTATATATTTCTTTTAGATATATATAATTCTTGAATCTAAAATCTGATTTTTTTTTAATTCAGTCATCAATAAATTAATCCTCTATCATTTTTTATCATAACTTATCATCTTAATAAATCAAAATCGATACTATCATGAAACTCAAAACCTCCTGCAATATTATTCTTGCGATTAAATTATTGATCTATTACTTGAGAATTCAGCGTTTGAATTCGATCTGAATCCTATAAATTTTTAAAGACTAATTTCAATTCAAACATTGGTAAGAATTGGATATTGTTTTCCATTCTTCGCAATGCTGATCGAACCTGCTATGATAACATTGATGGCCTAAACGGTTAAAGCGTCAACCTACCGCTCTCGGAGACTCGGAATTGAATCCAAGTAAGTAATTCCCCAGAAAATTTTATGGAAGGTCAGTCCTGGATTGTTGGGTTCAATCTTTCATCATCTGTTCATCTCGATTGTAGGCCTGACCAAATCTATGTTCAGTATGAAAAAAATAAAAACCTTCTTATTGCTCACAAGTCAGATAATCCAAAAATAGAAAAAAACGTATGATTTTTCGTAATAACTGTAGTATTACGTAGACATGTAGTGTATAATGTATGAATGTTTCTCGTCGAAAACTTAATTCACAACATTGTTTTTCTATCTTACAATAATTAGTTTCAAAAAATTTGGGCAAGTTTAAAGCTAAATATTTATTATCTCTTTTGTAATCTTCCTTTTGTCAACATGGAGGGTCTACAAGTATTCCGAGAAACATCGAACAATAGAAAATACACAAGGACTGGTAAACATTAGTTCTAAATTATGCCGCTACGGCGAACAGCGCTAATAGCGGCAACTGATTTGTCTTTGTTTCAGTGCTTCGTTGTCTTTGTTGAAAATGGAATGCAGTATATGCAATTTAAAGTACAAGTATACGCAAATTTTAAGTAAATATGTGAAAGGAAAGCATTAAAAAAAGGACTTTAACAGGAATCATGAAGTTATAAAATTATTTAAATGTAATCTGTGTTCAGATGAATTTCATAAAAAGAAAAATGAAGTATTGTTACACTTCAGAGAGCTACATGATATTACTGTCCTATATTTTATTATAATCAGACATTTAATTCATTTAGTGATTTTAAGGAATGGAAATAGAAATAGACGTTTTTGAATGAGTGGTTCAGAAATGAACATTAAGCTTAATAGTTCTATATAATTAAAGTCGATAGATATTCACGTTTTTCATGAACTATAGAGGGCGCTGCATTTTTACAAAATGGCTACTTTATTTGAGTCGCTTTGCAACTAGTAATGTAAAATAAATCATATATTACTATCCGATATAATGATATATGCTGCATGTAGCTGTTTATCGAAAAATTTTATAGAAGGAGAACAATTATTGCTAGCTGGATACGTCATTATGTGGTATCGAAACAAATGAGCGATATTGTTCTATACATATTTGTGCCCTTTGTGTTAAAAAACATCTGTTTTGACATTGTCCTATCAGGGCCGGATTTGCACGTAAAAAGCTATGTAAATTGTTGCTTAGGGCCTCGAACATTTATACAAAAAAGAAAATTGAAGTCAAATTTTGTAATGAACATTTTTTACAAACCAACAAAATATACTTTACTTTTTATTTTGTGTAATGTTTCATTAATTCGTTAATTTTTTTTCTAAAAATTAACATAAGATCTTTTAAAAAAATTGATAAAACCAATTTTAAAAAAAATTTTAATGGAATGGGTATAAAAATTTAATTAAATTCAGTTATAAAACAGGAAGCTAGTGAAATCTCACATCTTTTTCTTCAAATATCCGTATTAAATCAGAGTCATAGTCTGATTTAATTCTTTTCTTTTTACGATTGACTTCTAAAATTGTGAAGGGTTGGTAAGGAGCCTTACAGAGTTCAACTTAGGGCTTCGAAATGCTTAAATTCGATCCTGTGTCACACACAAAATTACTGACATTTTAAACTTTAAGAGAATATGTTTTAAAATTGATAGCA
Organism: Centruroides sculpturatus; assembly: GCF_000671375.1. Classification (NCBI taxonomy): domain Eukaryota; kingdom Metazoa; phylum Arthropoda; class Arachnida; order Scorpiones; family Buthidae; genus Centruroides; species Centruroides sculpturatus. Next base: position 492,530 of record NW_019384342.1, read on the forward strand.
TAACTTGTTCATGTAAAGCTGGACAATCGGGAAACTGCCAATTCTTAACAGTCTAACCCACTCTTTCAGAATTCGGTGAAGCTCATAAATATAACCGACAGATTTCCGAATAATCATCTGTTTTTCATATGGGAATAGACGAAAACTTATGTTAGACTCCGTAAAGCTTTGAAATTGCAATTTGGAACGCAACAGAAAGCTTTGCTTTTTCTATTGCTATTCATCTTTACTGCTGATAATGCACAAGAACGATTCAAACGACTCAGAATAGTTTTGTTTTTAAACACCAGAGGGTGAGCATACGTTGAAAAATGCGAATACTGGTTCTTGCGCTATACTCTCAGGTACTGTACAGTTAATGCTTCAGATTCCAAAATATTTAAAAATGAACACAAATTGTAAGCAAACAACAAACAGTCTAATCAATTTAAAGTTTAAAATCGTGAAAGTGACAGTTAATGAAAATGTAAATATTAACGACATTAATATTAACAATAAATAATGTTCAAAACCGGATTAAAATAGTATTTATAAGCAGTCTTTTAAAAAAGACAAAAGAAATATCTGAGTTAAAAACGAGAAAATTTCATATATTAAAAGAATTTCGAATGTTTACAGCTGACTCTCCCTATGCTCCAGCGAAACTTGGGACTACCCGCGGTTGAAGCATTCGAAGTTGCGGCGGACGTTTTCAACACGAAAACGTGTACGTCGGACGTTCAGCGCCGCCTTCTCGTAAGCCTAGAAGTTTGACAATGGCGTTTGGAACGTCAGTGGAATCATGCTCGACGTTCCAAACGCCATTGTCAAACTTCTAGGCTTACGGGAAGGCGGCGCTGAACGTCCGACGTACACGTTTTCGTGTTGAAAACGTCGGTCGCAACCTCTCTATTTATTAAACTAGAATAGTAGCATTACAGCTATTGGCAGCGAAGGATCAGTATATCTATCGACTCTAATATAATTGTCATTGATCATAAATTTTAAGTCTCCTATGTCTTATTTTATTCCTAATTCCATCTCATAATCTTACAATATTAATTTTTTATAGAATAATTAATTTTTAGACAAGGTGTCTGCCTATTCATAAATTTATTTTATTTTCACTTTTCGAACAAAGCATTTATAATTATAAATAGAAAACACAAGTATTGTACCGGTATATTTTAAATCACGCATACTACATTCCATTTTCTTACCCATTGTTTAACTCGTAATACGAGTTCAACAACGTTGACAGTAGATAAACAAATGATAAACCTTGTAACTATGACCCGTAACTGACAAATCCAGTTGGCGCTGTTCGCTGTAGCGGCATAATTTAGAACTAATGTTTACCCGAGAGCTAGCCTCTTGTGTAAACATATTAATTAAATACTACACAAAGTAAAAAGTGAAGTATATTTTGTTGGTTTGTAAAAAATATTACAAAATTTGACTTCAATTTCCTTTTTTGTAGAAATTTTTGAGTTTCTTGGAACTCGAGACCATAAGCAACAGCTTACAAGCTTATTTGTAAATACGGCCTTGATGGGACAGATGTCAAAGCTGATGTCTTTTAACACAAAGAGCACAGATATGTATAGAATGATCTCGCTCATTTGTTTCGATAATACCACATATAATGATGTGGTATTATCGAAACAAATGATGATAATTTAATGATGTGTTTCGCTAGCAATAATTGTTCTCCTGTAAAATTTATCGATAAACAGCTACAAGCAGCATATATATATCATTATATCGGACAGTAATATATGATTCATTTTACAAGCGATCCACATAAAGTAGCCATTTTGTAAAAAGTGCAGCGCCCTCTATAGTTCATGAAAAACGCGAAAAGCGGTAGGATAGTTTATACCATTATAAATGAATGTTATTTTTACTAACAAAAGTACAATATTTAATAATACTGCATTTATTAATTAATAAATAAACATCCTATGTATTATTATTATTTTATTTCTTGAAAAAAAAACTGTAATAGAACCCCGTTTTACCCCCAGATCCCGAGCCCATATAAGCTTTCTACGGCTGTAGACAGCCATTTTTATTATAAAGTTAATGCATGTTAACGAAATGTATCCAGGAACGTTATCCAGGAACATAACGTTCCTCGATACTAGGGTTTCTCATTTCCCAGTCTTTTGTTTATCCCGGGATTTCGGGAAAAAGTGAACTGTTTCCCGGGATAGAAGTAATTATTTTTAAGATATATTCGAGTAATATTTTTAAGATATTTTTAAGATATATTTTTTACAAAATATCTTGAAACCAAATCATATAATTATTTTTCATTTTTTAAAGTAATTTAATACGTTCTGCAACCTCCAAAATCATGTTAACAATGCTATGTAAGATATATATTAAAATTGCCTTTGAATTACGTAGAAATTTTCACAAATAGAAAAAATTTATTAACGTTTGATGGAAACTGCATACAACAAAAAAGAGCTTTGAATTGAGTTGAAAATTTTAAAAAAATTAACTTAGATCAAACTTCTAACTGAAAAGATAATTTTTCGTTTTTTTAAATAAAACATAATACAAAATATTATTGTAAATTTTTATAATAAAATTTTAAAAAGCAAATATGGTCGATACTCCGATCACTCAATCTGATTCTTATTTTAGTAATGAAAAGTCCTGCTTACTGAGAATGCACTTTCCGATTCAATTGATGTGAGTGGAATCGTGTTTAATGCATTCAAGAGAAGACAGATGTTATGTGTTTTTTCACCTGTAACTTGGAAGATTTCTAGTTCGTTTTCGAGATTGTAGTACAATACTTCTTTTGTTTTCTAGTACAGTATTGTTGATTAGTCTATCTCGGCAGCTTTAATACAAACATCAAAGCTTATAGCCTAATAATTCGACAGTTCGTTTGTCTTTAATAATCAGGTTTATGAAGAAAAACTTTATACTTACAGACTTCATACTCGTTTGTATCCTTGCCCAATTTGCATAACCTGGCGTTACACAGTTATTGAAGCTACTGGGCATGGTTAAAAATTAAGACAGCATAAGCACAATTATTCCAGATATTACAAGTTCTGACAAGTAAAGTTCCAGATATTACAAGTTCTGACAAGTAAAGTTTCTGACAAGTAAATTTTCAGTCCTGCCACAAATAAGCTACATATTGATTACTGACCATTTGTGACAAGCGGCCGGATGGCCGAGCGTCAAGGTTGCAGCCTACCGCTCTGGGAGGACCCGGAATCGAATGACGACGGGTCATATACAGTCGACCCCCCTATAACGTACGTTCCTATAACGACAATTCCTAGAACGTAGCGAAAAAATTGTAGCAACTTTCGTATAACGTACCTCCTATAACGTCGTTTCGCGACAAGATTGATAGAGTCTGGACCAATAGTGGATGAGCAGCCGAACTACTTTCCTCCGACCCTGCGCCACGCTACGGAGCGGCTAAATTGAGTTTGCTATCGTCTGTTTAGTATTATATATAAATTATATATAAATTAGGTACTGTACATATAATTATATATTAATTATATATAAATTAGGTACTGTATATATAATTATATATTAACTTAATTTATTGTAACTTTATTATAATTATATATATGCTTTCTGCCGCCTGGCAACACGCTACGGAGATTTTAGGCTAGTAAGTTGAGTTTATTATCGTCTGCACAGTATGTAAATTAGGTACCGTAAGTCTAATACAGCACTAATTTTATACATTTCTTGTGAAAGAAACACTTCTTATTCAACGTCCATAAAAATTATTTATATTAATGATGTCTCCAAAGGTCAAGTTATTTTTCCGCCAAAAATTCGTTATCAGAAATTGCGGCCGTCGTTTCGCGTGCTGTTCCGCGATGAAAACCAGCTTTAAGCAACGGCGTAGTCGAACGGTGTAAGTAATCCTACAATTTTTTGTTTATAGCATAGTTTATACAGATTATTCCCAAAAAATTATACGTATTTTGGAAATGTTGAGTGGAATTAGTCTAGAATCGGTTAATTTTATAGAAGAAAACCTTTCGAACAGCCTTAGTCCGTAAAGTTCCCACCTATCGGGCTGCGATTGGCTCATTCCTACAACGTAATTTTCGGTTAGCGTGGAACGTATCTAAGCGTTATAGGGGGGTCTACTGTAATCTTCAGGAATTTTGGGGGGTGGTCCGTTCGGATATGTCGGGCCCCGTCCCTCGCCACCCGGCTGTCCCATTATGGGCCTGGCCGAACGCATAATGGGCTTGCAAAAAATATGCCCTTTTAGTGTCCACAGGGTGGAAAGATTTGTGACATGCTATAACGAACAAAAATTTTAAAAAACCAATAAGTACGTTTAAAATTAATAAATGCAAATGTATTCTGACAGTTTATGAGTTAATCATACTTTCTATTTGCAAAATTCCTCAACCTTAAGGGTCGATTTACACATAATAGTGACGTGCCGGCACAGTGACCGTTTGATGACAACGACGTCGAGCACGGCACAGTGATGAGTATTTACACACAACAGTGACGTGACCGTGCTGTCAGTGAGTGGTCATGGACTTTTCTGAGGCTGTATTGGCTATGATAGCTATATCTTTGAATGAATTCACTGCACTGTGCCGGCACGTCACTGCACTGTGTAAATCGACCCTAACACAAAATAAGAAAAAAGTGAACTTTTAAGAAATTTGCGGGATTTCCCGGGTTAAAAAAACAACCGGGATCCCGTTTGAGACCCTACTGGATTTATTTCGTTTTCGAGTAAAACTTGGTTTCTTTCATCTGAATATCGAAACAGACAGTAATAACTATGAGAATAAAGACACTGTTGTAATCACTAACGAAACGAACAAGTTAACGAGCTAATAAACAATACACCTGTAGAAGCATAAAATATACAATGGATAATGTCCTCACAACACGTCGCACTACTGTTCTTTTACGTTTGGACGACACATGCGTTTAATTTTTTGTAAACAAGATAATCTCTTACAATATTGACCTTTTTATTACTTTACAATTTTTCGTGAAATGACCAAATGAATCTATTAAAGAAAATGCTTCAAGCACCACTTGGGCAAACTGAAAATTTTTAGAAACTGGTTGCGCGACCCGGTGCTGGATTAAGCTTCTAGAGCAGTGGTTCCCAACCTTTTTTCATTAGCGTACTCCGTGACATGTCATATCTCTAGATTGTACCCCGTGACATGTCATATCTCTAGATTGTACCCCGTGACATGTCATAATCTCTAGATTGTACCCCTCATTTAAGAAATTTAGTGAGTAACCGTATTGTTAATTTTACATATTGTAACTTTAAATTAAAGAAAAAAAACCTAAAAGAAAAAATGTATAATAAAGTTGTGATTGTTGCAAGGAACATTTTTTACCTAATAATTTTTTAATACTATTAGTTTGTGATACATAATATATTATTTTTTCTGCCATAATAACTAACTTTTTTCTGTACCCCTAAACAACCTATCGCGTACCCCTAGGGGTACGCGTACCACAGGTTGGG